>NW_010202852.1:1631-26049 GCF_000695765.1 Mesitornis unicolor | reverse complement strand
CCTGCTGAGCATGACTGTCTCACTTTTTCCCTTCTCCCCTCTTGTGATGAAAAAACACCTATACTTTCTTTTTCTCAATCTCATCCTTTATATCCAGTTCCATATGCAGAAATGATCTCTGTTTCCTAGCTTCTGCAAGGATTTAAGTCTGTAATTTCCAGTGTTTAAAGTCCTTCCATACTCTTAACATATGCTTTCTTCTTTGCTGTAAAAGCTCTAATGGATGAGGCACCTAATGGTCACCCAGACAGCAATCCTAGAAAAGTGATGGCCAGTTCTAGACCTACTTCACCTCCTTCCTTTTAATGCTGCACCCACTCATCCTTGACATGGGCAATGTCAACCATACACCAGCCAGTGCCAGTCAGCCATACCAAATCAGTGGTGTCCCATCATATTCACGGGTAACCACCTCTGCTTTGGACATCCAGCACAGGTTAAGTCAAGAACCTTTGCTTTCTCCAGCCTCCTTCTTTAGGTTGCTTCCTGTTTATCTATCTGAGCTTCTGGGAGCTCCAGAACAGGCTATACAACATAACAGGCTTCATTAATACAATATAGTAAAGATGAAAAAATATTAACGGAAGTCAAAAAGTCAGAGCTTCTGCATGACTTATCCTTGTAATTAACATAGAGAAGGCACTGAGAGACAGCCATGCTTACCATGGACTTAAAAGAATTCCACCTCTGGGTTCGAAGAGCAGCTGATGGCTGATCAGCACGGTCTCTGACTTTGTTGGAGCCATTCTGATGCAGCTTTAACTATGTTCTGCCTGTCCTGGACCTAGACAGAGCAAAGAAAAAGGAGGGCTCTCTTGTGCTGTCGGCAAGCTTAGAATCTACTTTTTTACCCTTTCAATCTTAGCATAAAAAGGGATCCTGAGGCAGCAGTGAGAAGAATTAAAGCAGTGGCCTTCTTGGTGGGATCATTTGCTTCCATGCAGGGAAGGCGTCAAATGTTCACAGGTCATAATAGTAGCATTTTATACCCAGGAGACTTCAGAAAGCAATTAAGATTCAAGCCCTACAGACTCCAATCAGTCCTTGTTTAACTTCACTTCTATGCCAGTGTAATTTCACTGAAATCAGGTGAATTACTTCAGTATTATGTTGCATGAGCAACTCCACCACTTTAAATGGAATTATGCTGGCATAAAAGTGGTGTAACGTGGGTGACATGAATCAGGCCTCATGTTTGCAGCAGCCTTGAATACACCAGCATTGAGAGGACCTTTGGAGCTGGGCCCAAAGCACTCACAAAGGGAGCTCCTGCTGTTATTCCAACCCATAGGCAGCTCCCTGAACAAAGACCAATTATCTGAGCTTTGTGTGAAGGGGGTAGGGGACACGCACCAATATTCATAAATTAGGCAAGCCTGGTGTTTATTAAAGTGGAGGGCCTTCATTCCAATTAAAGTCTGTCTTCATTCCTTCTGTGAATTCTTAATTTCCTTTCCTTGTGATATTTGTCATTATTTATCTGTATATTACAACGTACTTCACAAATGAGATTAAATATCATAATTCCCCTTTTACAGATAGGGAAATCGAGGCATAAAATAGTGAAGCCACTTGCCCAAAAGAATAGCCCCAAGGTCACTTACTACCTAAGGCAGGGCTTTGCCCACATGCTGCCTCCTATTAACAATTCTGCTCACTTCTTCCAGTGGTGTGCAATAAAAAGAATGGAAATTAGACTTTTTCAAAGGCTTTCTTGCACCACACCTTAAAAAGAACTGCTGTATTTTTTATTTTTGAAAAATAAAAATAATTCAATAGCTATAATATTACCAGACCACTTAAGAATGCTTTGAATCTATAAGTTAGAATGTAAAGGATTCAGACAGAAAATTAGAAAACATTTTCAATAATTTCTTTTATGTGAAAAGACCAATTAAAAAGGGAGAAAACTTCAGAAAGAATTTTGATAGTGTCATTATATGCAGGATAATAACAAGATCATTATAAGTTGTAAATATCATGTCATTACCCATTGTAATTATCTGATTACATTCACTTACATTAACTTTGTAATTAGATGTAATTTCGCACTTATCAAGTAAAATAGTTTTTAACATGCATGGCAGTACAGTCCTGTCTTTCTCTTTGCCCCTGGCTTGATCCCTGACAACAAGAGGATGAAGAAGTTCTGAGCAAGTCATTTTTACTTAGGAGAGCAACAGGAACACCTGTTGCCACATGTGAGAAGAAAAATATTCATTTGTTTTTCTTTTCCTGCAGCCCTTTCCTCCTAAGGCCAGGGGAACATACACAGGGCCCACACCCACACGTCTCTCAGAAATCACAGGCTCAAGGATACGCTAAGCCAGAAGAGGGGTCCTCAAATGTCATTCCCCTTGGCAAACTATTCTCTCATGAGCTTGTCTAATCATTGAAGCCAAGAACCTTCTGCATAACCATGTCTTCTGGCGGTGCATCCCACTCTTTCTCTCTACTGCATGAAAATGAATTTTCTTCTTGCTTACTTTGAACTTATTCCCTCACCTAATTGATCCCTCCTAGCTCTTGTATAAAAACAAATTGAGAATAATAATCTTCTCTTCAGCTTCTGTATAACACTCAGGATCTATAAATCTCTTCAATCACCTCTTTTGCAAGGAAAACAGCTCTGTCTATTGAACCTCTCCTTATACAGAAATGTGTCCCTATCATCCTTGTCCACCTTCTCTCTCTCTCCTACTCCTACAAGATCCTTTGGGAAAGCAGTTCTTCACTGCTCGTACATCACACTAAAGCAGTTCTGTCTCTTCGTTTGGCTTCCCTATTCACTTCTGTAACCTCTTGAGATCTGTCTTTCAAGAAAAGGTCTGGAGTATGAAGTCCTTAGTCCTGGAAACTTCTGGGAGGCAGTCATACAGTTCAATCTCAGCCATGATGAGCATGGCTGGTCAAGTCTGAGCACTTTGGAGATGTCAATCTCAGTGAAAGACCAGAGTCCCTCTCTCCCTCCCAAGTGGGACCTCAGGAGTTCGAGGCAACCCAGATGTCTGTCTCACTCACACAGCAGAGTTAATCCCTTTACCTGAGCAATTCAAGGAAGAAGAGACTAAACATAGACAGAAGACCAAACTTTATTACAGTGTGATAAATTCTAGGGGGAAAAAAAAGTAAGAAAAATTATGGCAAAATGGTTTACCTTTGAAGCTCACACCTTGCAACAATAATAAAAAGTGGAAAAATATGTGACAAATTTATTTTAAACTTTAAATAATAAATTCCTAAAGGAATTTAGAGAAACTTCTTCACTTAAGTGAGCCACCTGGAAATTTGCCATGTGTTAACTGTCTTTCAGAGTTAGAAGGGGAGATGATTCAGGCTGCCTACATGGAGACCTGGAGAGAGCCTAAGACATGGACAGATGTTAATTGTCACCTAATGGGACCTTTCCCTTTACCTTTGTGCCTATCCATCCATTACACCCCATGATGTTAAAATCACTAGTTTTTCCTTGGCATAGCTGCTTTCAAATCTCACTCTAGCTAAAGATGAGGGAAGCTGTTGAAGATGATGTAGGCTGAGTCTCATTATATCGCAGAAAACAAAATCTCTTTATAGGGCTCCAGTCCAAAGCAATTACACAGAGCCTTAAACTCATGCATCTGAATTGTCTCAACAAAGTAAGTAAAAAAACCAAAATACCTAAAGTAAAGCACACACTTCAGTAGATTGGTAGTGCAAGTCTACAGCCCGTGTAGGCTGATGATATCAGCTAATGTGTCTATTTGTGAGAAATTTGCCAACACGCTGGTCTAGAAGCCTTTTCATTCTTTTTTCAAATGAAATTGAAATGCACTGATTGTTTAGATGAATCATTTCCCTCTCCTTGTTTTGGATTACGCATTCTTTTTTATTTTTCTCACCTCACATCTTCCTTGCTCTTGATGGCAAAGCTAACGTCAGAGCAGACAGAACTAGTCCAGGATTTTCCTAAGTGATATTTCTGAAGCAGAGCAGGTGCAGATGAGGAAAAATGATCAGCCAGTTTTTAAGAAGTCAGATGGCATTGTGCAGCAAACAGAAGGCAAAGGACTGATTTCAAAGCACAAAATCAGATCCTTTTATTTATGTAGAATGCATCAATTCGCAGAATTTTAAATGGCTGGTTATAGAAACTTATACATTTGATCGTAGTTTAATTTTCCATGGGCTCCAATACCTAAATCAGGGAGCTGTGAACATGGCATGCAGGTTGATTCATTTCAGAAGTCACCTGGAGTGTTTCGTACATCAAAGATATGGAAGACACAGTTTATATTAACCAGTGAGAAATTCTATCATGAACTTTATTCTTGTAGAATTGTCTCTCTAGCTGTTGGGTGAAAAAAAAAGATACTAAGCAATTTTGTCATAAGCATTTTCTACATGTTTTTCCCCGAGTTGAGTTCTCTGTCTCCCTGTAAATTTAGTAAAGTACACAGAAATGAGATACCAATTCATCATGCTTCTTTTGTACTACCTATCCTATGAGATCTATGAAAAAGCAAGCTTGCCAAAATAAAAATGTCAGTAACAGCGAAACATCAAGCTTATAGCTTCTGCAAGACTCTATAGAATGGTTTCACAGAAATCTCATGTTTAAGTTATTGTATCAGAGAGATCACTCAAAGATGTAAAATAGCTGCAAATTTTCACACAATCCTGTACTCTTCAGTACTTATCAGGTAACACCAATTAAATATCAATTAAATATTTTGAAAGCTTTTTTGATGAAATGATCAGCTTTTAAAAAGAATGCCTTTCTACTTCTGCATTGCTCACCAAAATGCTATGGCTGTAAAGAAAACCAGCTTAGCTGCATATACATATATATATGAATATGTGAGGGTAAACTTCTAATTAACTACTCAAGGCATAATTACCCTCAGAAAATATAGCGGTAAGTAGACCAAGATAGCTACATGTCCTAAAATACCGCTGTAATTGGAAAAGTTGTAATTTTATCCAAATAACCATAAAATTCACTTCCACAAGTTATATCAAAGTAGAATTATAAAATAACGACTAGATATTATCAAGTAGATCCTATTATGGCGATGTCAATGACAAAGCTACTGTCATCTTCGATGGTGTAAAGGTCTCACGTAGGATTTAATAATTTGCTCATTCCAATTAATCATGATTTAATTTTAAAGTGAAAGAAAAAATAAGATAATTGTACTTAATATTGCAGTCATTCCAGCCTCCACAGAGTGGATGTAAAATGCTATCTCTAACGGTAGGAGAACTCTGAGGAGCAGAGAGAGAAAATGACATGTTGCAACCAATAATCACAGTGACAACCATTTCGCTGCTCAGCAGACAACATACACATATATTTAAAGTCCAACCTTACAACAATACCTTGATGATAAAAGGTTACCAAAACATGCCACTGACTCAATGTTTTTCTTCTCATGCAGACGCTTCCTTCATCAAAACAGGTGGCGTTTGGTTTTGGGGGGTTTTCTTGTTGGTTTTGTTTAGGTTTTTTTTTTTTCATTTTTCTTCTTGTTTTCCTTTTGGTAAGCCAAGGAAGGCTCATATTTGTCTTTCACTATCTGTATGAATTGCTTCTCTCCACCACTTGGTAAGCCCCAAAGAGATTGGCAGGCTTGACAATTTTACTGCCAGTTTTCTTCTGGAGATTCAAGCACGGGCTCCTGAAACGTTCTCAATTCCAACCTCAGGACGAGCTGTTCAAGGATGAGCAATGGGGGAATTAGGCATGTTTTTACCTGTCAGTCCCACGAGTTTTTTGGCAGCCACAGTCCCTAGCAAGATCAGAGATTATTGCAACCACGGAGAAAACCTACAAAAGCCAGCATTCAGCAGAGAATTCACTTTCTTAACTTCCAAAAATAAGCTGGCAGAGAGCCTTCTGCTTCAGTAAACCATTAAATTTCTCATCTGAAGCTTGAAATACTGGCAAGCTTAAAATACATTAAATGTAGCATACGTATTCACATACAAACTAATGTATGTCTTCACACAGACGCACATGAACACTTCTATCAAAAATGTTGGTTTTCATTTCATTTTGACTTTTTTTTTAGTTGGTCAGTTCAGGCATCAGACCCCTTTGACTATGTATCGTTTCAGGAGCAGAAATCAAATGTTAGCAGAGGAGGGCCAGTATCCCAAATATGACTTATGGTATCAAAACAATATTAATTCGGTCTTCCCCAGGTCCCAGGATGTTCTCTCACACAGACATAATATTAGCAGAACTTTTCTTCTTTCCTGGTGGTTAAGTCAAGATCTGGGCAGGAAAGAGAAGAAACTGCCTCATGTAGGGTTTTCCTCTGCCAACCCACTTCCATTCCCACCAGCAGTTTCTAAACTGACTCAGCACCAACAGCTTTTACAATCTTCTCACATCCCTACTGATACTGAGGAGCCTTCTTGCCTTCTAGCTGAGAATCTCATTTTGCCTTACAGTAAGAAAGAAAAAATAGAAATAAAAGAAATAAAAAATAACATTCAAAAAAGACAATTATTACCTGATAAAGCACCTCTCCTTCAGCTTGCTTTAGAGACTTTCAGAGATCGCAGCCTAATTTTAGCTGCAATAAATTTGGATCAGCAGCACATTTTGGTATCTGTCTGTCAGGAAGATATAGTTGTAAGATTGGCTGAACTAGGAGAAGTACATCAGACTTTGCCTTACGGAGATGGAATAAAGATGTGCAGATAAGGAAAACAGCTTTTCTGTTTCCAATAGGAAAACTTTATAATTTTCCCCATTTTTTTCAGATGACTGATGTACAAAACAGGCAAACCAAGCTGAAGGGAAATAAATTTAAAAAGCACTTTATGCACAGTACTTATCTCTCACAACGAACAGCAAAATGTTATTTTGTCTATTGTATTTCAATCAGATTTTGATCACTAACAAATATTTTAAAATAATATCTTATCCTAAAAATCATAGTAGTAAAAACCCTAATTCTTACAGACATACCTTTCTTTTTCTGTTTAAAAATGAATAATATTGGCGTTTCCTGCTTCAACAGTGCCATCTTTTTCATATTTTAGAGACATGTCAACAAGCTTAAGCTGCACTTAAATATTTTAGCATTCAGCACAATGCCATAACTAGTGCTAGATACATTTGTCACTGTTCCAAAAAATACATGTGCACAGAGAGTTCATAAATATACGCAGCAGTACTTTCCGTGTGATACCGAAATGATGCATAATACAGTTTTTAGTAGGAAAAAAAGTAAATGCATTTCAGCTTGAAATAAATAGCTAAGTTGGTTGCTGTCCTTTACTCCCTGCTCTGTTCCTTACTCTTTCTTTCCCAAAAAACTTTAAATTTTACATTTTTACTGTGGGGACAGAGTGCAAATGAGAACCCAAGCAAGAGCAACTCGCTTTGCAGGAGAATGGAAGTTAGGAAGTGCAAGATTTTATGCAATGCTTATTCCCCTTCACAGGATCTCCTGAGGTCTGTTTTCCATAGTAAATGATAGGGACTGCCAACATACCACCATGTTGGTAGACATTTTTTGAGAACCACAGCTCCTTAGACAGGTACACCTTTCTGTCCACTGTAGTAGCTTCTCGGCCCTGCTGCAAAGTGCACATATACCCAAGTGTAGGGTAGACAAGACTCCACCTTATTATTTACAGCAAAAGCTTTTTGCCCTATTTTGTCAGCATAAAATCCTCATGAAATGAATAATATTTCCATTCATTTGAAGATTATTTTACGCTGCAAGTGGTATGCAGATGCCACAAGTAAATGGGCATTTGTCTATTAAAGGAGGAAAAGATAATGGGTTTGTCCATACAAGAAGGCAATTCTGTTGTGAACTAAAGGAGGAACTGACCTAACTCTGTCAAATGACATTTCAGTGATGGCTCCTGGGCAGAAAGCAGTCTGCTGCCTAAACAGCAATTACAAGGCCATACTAGAGATGGTGCTGGAGATGACAACCTGGAAAGAGTTATCAGGAATAAAAAAAAGTAGAAAAGAACAGTAGGGCAGGATGAGTAATGAGATCAAAATGAGCTTCCAGCACATCACTGAAACCACCCAGCACCATCTTTGCAAAACTATGTAGGTGTACGTAAAGTAGGTTATTACTGAAGCTGGCACTGGTTTGCCTCCCCTAGTGTGTTGTGCCCAGTTCTGCCACTCATGGTTCAAGGAATGATTCCCAGAAGTACAAGCACCATTCAAAAGGTGAAAAACACATCTTAAGAGTGAGAAGCTCCATCCAAAGGAGCCCTTAATGTGCCTTCCTGCACAAGGTGCAACTCCTACCAACTCCCGAAAGAGCAGCGACTGAGCTGCCAGCATGGGTGTTGTGAGTGAGGACCAAAAGACAAAAAGTCTTCTCTGGCAAACTGTCCTTCAGACACCTGTCCCTACAGCACCTAGGGAAAAAAGTACAAAACTGATGGCAAGAGGCAGAACATACTCATTCTTATCCTCATGATGTACATATTTTTAGTTAACAGCACAATTGGGGGATTCCTGTGGGAGCCGCAGCTCTGTCCCCAGGGCCAGGCTGTGGAATTTGGGTCGCCAGGACGTGTACACTTGCACACGTGAGGCGGGGGGAGTGAGCTTTCTAGTGATGAAGACGGCTGCTGGGTGAGACGGCAGTGGGAGGGGGTGGTGAATTAGAGTCCTCACTTTAGTCTCTTGGCGGGCTGCCAGCCGTACAGAAGTTGAGAAATCATTTGTCACCAGGATAAAAGCCAAATACATTGCTCTGGGTGAGATGTAACCTGACAAACAGTCTCCTGTGACTGACGCATTTGAACTACTAATACACTCCATATAAATGCCTTTTTCTGACAGCTAGCAGTCATTTTTTTTTTTTTGCTTAGTTTTTCTGCTTGTTCATGCTGAGCTTTCTGAGTTCCTAGATATCAGATTGCTCAGCAAGGAGCACTGGGCAGGACAGTTGTCTGTCATATTCGTTCCACACCACAGGTTCAGGAGGAAACAAACTATAAAAGAATTAGAAAACAATTTTTAAAAATGACTGTTCCCTTGTATCTTTCTTTTTTCTTTTTCTTCTTTTTTTTCTTTTTTTTTTTTTTATAAAATGCCATACAGTCAGCTGGCCAGCAGGAACTTCATTTATAACTGTCAATTTAACAGTTCATTTATTTCATTGAAGCAGTGAGACACAACAGGGGTGTGGTAACCATGAGATAATCACACCTCTGGGGTCTTACGAGGCAAGGAGAAACAGCCAATTCTTTCTAATCCCACAGGGGTGTGATTAGTGCTCCTGATAACTACAGCCAAGGAGGTTATGAGATAAATTGTGCATTTCATGGTCTAGAAAAATAATTAAATTAAACTTAAATGTTTAACCAGCTTCATTTGAGTTCTCTAATTCATCTTGATTATAGATATGTATGATAATGAGCACTGATCTATATACATTTGTCTACTTTAAAATGTGTGACAGACAATAGGACTAGTCATTTGGATCCAGACTTTTACTACAGATAGAAGGTATAGGATATAGCCACCTGCCTGTCTACAAGCCTTATAGGCAGGGATCCATCATCTTGCCATCCAGGACATTCTCTAGGCATGTAATCCTTACATGCATATCTCATTCATCTCTCATATATGATGCTTCCACTGAAAAACATATAATGGGTACTATGATGCTTTCCCTAGAAAACATATAATGAGTATTTGGCAGACAGAAAACTGCATCATGGAGGACAGAAATTACAGAATTAATGATCTCATCTATTAGGTCATATTGCTCCTTTCCATCCTCCAGTGTTGTTGCCTGTAGTGTACTTTGTCCTGTTGAGTTTTAAAAGGTTCTCTGAAGAACACCAATTTATTTTTAAAGTGAAATATTTTTAAAGAACAATTTTTATGATTGTTCTGAAGACTTAACCAATATTCCTTTACCATTGGCACTGGCATATGAAAAATGCCGTGTCAATGCTGTATGATCATCTCCTCTTGCTCCTTCTTTCTTCTTCTCCTTAAGTCTTGATTCAAGGGCCTACCCTTGAGTTCCTATTCTGCACCTCCATGAGTAGTCATTGCTCTGGAAAGTTGTGGTGGGTTGACCTTGGCTGGCTGCTAGGTGCCCACCAAGCTGCTCTATCACTCCCCTTCCTCAGCAGGACAGGCGATGGGAAATAAAATACGGAGGGGGGGAAGTGCATTGAGAGAAAGGCAATTTAATAAAGAAAAAATACCTTGGAGCTGGCTCGAGCTGGCTCTGATTGACATGGGGACAGCTCCTGACGTCTTCTCAGAGAATCCACTCCTGCAGCCCCCCACACTAGCAAAACCTTGTCACATAAACCTAATACAGGAGTCTGAAGATACAAGTACTAGTATCAGCCACGGTATAGGTGTCATGCTTGTTCCTGAAGGCAAGGGCAGTGTATTCAGATTTACAAAGAGGGCTTTAAAGTAAGACTGGAAAGACCAAAAGGTATCTGTGACTAGTCCACACTTAAAATGACCCACTGCATTTCTTCTACAACTGTTTCTTCTACAACAAACCAAGTTTCTGGTGTTGCATGTCGCTCAGTTGGCCCATGTTGAACCTGACAGTGCACTAGTTTGGGGTTGCCCCTCACTGGGCAGTTGTGATGTGGAGGCATGCAGAGGGTAGCTCTATCAGACTGCAAATGCTGCAAAACTTTCTGCAGTGTCTTGAAGGTTTTTTTATCTCTGTGGAGTGACATAGGTCCCTCCAGGCAGACAGTCTGCATTTCCGACTCCTCAGGCTGCGGTGCTGCAAGCATCCTCAGGATAGGGAAATAGATATTAAAATTCCCTCAGCTGTCGCGGCAATTTCAGTTGTCAAAGTCTGATCTGACACCCCTCAAATCTTTTTAGTTAGTGCACTTGAACACTTCTCATCCAGCCTGGGAAAAGAAACGGGTGATCTGCATACTCTAAGTATTTTTTGAAGACTTTCACTAGTTTTTCCTGTTGTTCCCTTTTTCTTAATAGGCCTAGCTATGTGAGAGAGGAGAAGAATGGATAATAACTTACTCCACAGAGATTTCTTTAACACATATAAAATGCCACACAGGTTTCTCTGAGGGTTCTGGACCTAACTCCACTTTCGTTCTTGTTTAACAGAACAGCATAAACCAGCATAAAATCAGAGTTCTAGCTCAAAAGAAGGCTGCAGTCAGCTGAAGCATCACCCAGTTAACCTTATTTTTGATGCAAGAGATCTGATTTCTCTGCTGGTGATAGGAGTATTATCCTTGCAATCCCCTACTCCCTCCACCAAAAAAAACCCCACAAAAAAACAAAACAAAACAAAACAAAACAAAACATACCTAAACCCACAACCAAAGCATCTATTTAAGTCTTTAGAATTTATTTTAATGTCATTATTCTCCAAATGTGAAGTTTTTTATTGTTAAGATTGTCCAAAATTAAGGTTGTTAGTTTAAGTGAATGCCCATATTCACTGCAATGCTAAAAGCACCTAGATCTGGCAAGGGTCCAAGGGTGAGTTTTGTGGCTGTGAACAAATGTAGGTATATTGTTTTACCTATCTTGTTACAGCTGCAATCCAGTCCTTGGCCACCTTCTAAAGTGAGTGGTCAGCTTATAGGAAGGAAGTTTTTAAACTTCACTGAGGGATTTCATGCACGTCATCCTCTGTTGCTCTTTAGTGGACGTCTATGGAGCAGTCCTGCAGCCATGAGTCTGGTTTTCTCCCAACTCAGCTCAAAGGTGGTGCTGCCTCTTCGTGGAGCAGAGGTCCTGGTGAAATGTGAAGCAAACATGAGCCTTTATAGGTCACCTAAAATGTTGTAATGAAAAGGTAGGTGAAACATGTAGGTCCCTCTTCAAACAGTATTTTGATGATTATTCAGATGTCTCTGGGCTACTCTAAATAGCCCAGATCAGACTGAGCCTGACTGGAAGAACGCTCTGCTACTCTGTATAAATGGTGCAAATCCCAGCAACAGTATTTCCACAAGAGGTAGTGCTTTGGAGCAATGCTGGCATATTTCTGTTATTAAGGCAGGTTTGGGAGAACCAGTGCTTTGATACCTGGGGGACTCTGCAAAAATTAAAAGACTTCTTAAAAAAATTATTCTTCTTTCAAAATGAAAGAGAATTATAACCCTTTTGTCCTAATGATAGGGAAAGGGTTTTAAATTCCTGAGTGTTCCCTCCCTCTAACCCCAAAATTTTTGTAGCTGTGGCACTAAATGCAGTCCCATTATTTTTAATGATATATCAGGACTGAGTAGAAGAATAGCGTACCATATATCAAAAGCTACACCCTTGGAAATCACAGAGCTCTTCAAGAAGCCACCAACGGGTTAAACGGTGACCTGACCAATTTGCTATGGTTCATTTGCTCTATGATAATTGTTTTAAATGCTCACTTTGTGGCATATTCTTTACTGTGCTGATGGGAAGTGAGGCATATTTCTTTAGAGCAGGGATTCAAGGATACATTTATATTGGAAAGACTTTTTCAGAAAAGTACAGGCACACCTCAATAGTACTATGTAAACAGTAATTAAGCTTCATCATTTATCCAGTTTAAGGAAATACATGAAATAAATACTTTTCAAATCCCTTTCCTTTGCTTGATTTTTCAATGTCACACTTTTTTCTTTATTCTTCTGAAATGCTTAAAGTCAGATTGTTTCTTTCCCATTATCAGGCTTTTGTGCCTGCCTCTCTGGTGGGCGGCTTTTTTTTATCCCTTTGGACCCTGACCTGGTAGTCATTAGTTTGTCTTTTATCTTCATCTTCTTTCCCCTCTATTTTTCCTTCTTTTTTTTATTAGACTAGTCAGCCTTGATATTAGTCTTCCCAAAGCTACTATCCATTACACTGTCAGCAAAGCAAGCTGCCTTACTGTAGGCCAAGTGTCAACAGAAGGTGAGGCAGAAAATCAGCCACAATCTAAAGCTAATTACCCTGCCTAGAAGTTAATTAAATACTTGTTAGGAGCAGCAGGGTAGATCCTAATTAAACTTGTCTAATAACAGTATGCTGACATACTCTGACACTGGGAATTCCTACAGGGTTTAAATAATTGTACAAAGGGCAATAATACCTGTCACATCATGGTGTGCAGGCAAACCCTGAAGATGCACATTTCTCAGTATTTTCTGTACTAATTTGCCACATATTGTGCACTTCACATGTGTTTAATTTACACATGTTTTAATTTTGGTGCCCTGGATCTTTCTAAATGACTTTGCTGTTGCTGATCTAAGTGTAAACCACTGCAAAGGGAGATGGTCAGTAGTAATTCATTGTATGCTTTAATACACTAAACCTGTTAAAATCCCGTTGATGGTGATACCTCCAGGGTTACTTAAATAAAACTGTGGCCTTTCCTTTCAGATTTCAAGACAGCAGTGGTTTTATTTGGAAGTGAAAGGAGGGGGAGAGCCTGACACACTTTGCCAGCCCTCTCACATTCCGAAAGGGCCAAACTCTGCACTCACCCACAGGCTGGGAATTTTACCCACTGTATTTTTAATTCACAGCAGTGCCACTGACAGAGACTTTTACTTAAAACTAGTCAGATCTTCATTTACATTCAAAACAAAAGGAAGAAGAAATCACTAATAGGTGTAACTGCCAGCTGCATTGAAGGGGAGAGGTGAAATGTGGGGAAAGGGGCTGATAACAGAAAAGAAACTCTCTCCTCTCCTTATTTCCAGCCTTTTGATGGGCTGGAAATATTTTTGTTTCCAGACAGGAGAACACAATTTGCCATCATTTCAAATAAATGAAGGTTCCCCACAAAACACAGCAGGGCTTTTGTCTAGTTATTTTTAAGGGATCCTGTATGCCAGCGGTTTTAATGCTGGTTAAAAACCTGACATTTGACCAGGTTCTGTTTTTCAACTGATGAGTTGTCACACTGCCTTGCGTGAGGGTTAATCCCCCATTGTGTCGCCTATGCTACCGCAAAGAGGGACGGCAACGACAAATATGCAATTGCTGATAAAGCTTGTCTCTTCTCGAAAAGCCCCGAGAGGCTGTGTCGCATGCTGATGGTTGTTTACCACAGCAAAATGCTGAATGTCAGTTTTAGGAAAGCGATGTTTTGAAACTTTTTGCCTTTTCTCCCAGTAAATCAGTTCGATTTCTCACCGTTCCTTTACTACCTTTGACTCAATCATCCTTTTTAATAAGGAGGTTAGAGCTCTTGGGTGGTAACTGGCAATGGATGCTCTAAAATAGGTTTGATGTTCCCATCATTAGACCATACTTGAAATGCCATGTCAGTGAAACTAATGAAATGGAGTGCCGTGACGTGAAACTAATCAGACATGAGACAACTTTAGAGGGGGGGAAATAAGAGACCTGCAAAGATTTAAGCCAATCGTAGCACTCTCATTCTGCACCCTCTCCCTGAACAGCAAGGATTAATGGAAAGATGTAAGCGCTCTGATCTTTTCTGGCAAGACTGTTGTAGAAATAATCAATTAACCTTGGGAGATCAAATTGACAGAGCTTAAGCGTGAAGTTATTTAAAATGCCAGATTATCTAGGCAGATGAATACACTTGTTACAATACTAAAAGGAAAATTAAAGTATTTTTCCAAACTTCGTATTTCGGAACTGATTTAACATTATTTCCCCAGGAGTCAACTCTGCCTTTTTCAGTGTGCACTCTAACACATTAAAACAAAATGAGATTTGATGTACTCCATAAAGAGACTAGCAAATTTTCTCTCTTCCTCCATGGAGTGTGAGGGTTATTATAGAAAATAGCTTATAGTAACCTCATGCTTTTAGCTCTTTACTTTTGTTTATTTGACAATTTGATTATTTGGGTTCCTGTCTTCCACGGTGATTTTGGTTGTTTTGCATTCTGGCTAAATCATCTGCTGCTTCATCTATGGGGTAAGAATTCCTTTTGTCCTTAAAAATACAAAGAATGTGAAATACTGTATAATATCAGTTATTTTTATCAAATACAAGAATCTAGTCAGATGTTCTTTAAACAATCAACTTAACTTCATTTGGTTTGAAGAGAGAGCAATTTTATTTTATTAAAACACTTTGGGCTGTGTTATTCAGACGAATAACCTTTCTACTATTTTATCACACTGTAATAAGACAAGGACAACATAAAGTTCTAGCAGCATCAGGCTGTAACTCTAGGCCCATTGCGGCAAGCTTCAGCTGTGATCAAGCTTGTAAAAATATGCTTGACATAAGCACACAAGCAATGACAATGCTTGTAGGCTTGAAGGTAAGCATGCACAGACACACACAGGGTTAAGTATTTCATTTAACAAGAATTTGTGAGCAACCCCATTCCTTAAATTGGTACAGGTTATTGTTACAATAATGGCACAAATTTTACCACATTAATTTTAAATCAATTGTGTTGTTTTGTTAAAGTGGAAAAGTTGTTGCATTTCATCCCCTCACATTCATACTTTCATTCATTTAATCTTTTTGTTACTTTTCCTTTCTTCATTTTTACTTTTTTAATTTTTTTCTTTCTTTATTTGCAAAGTTGCAGCAGTCTATACCAAATGCAGCAGTTTAATTTGAGAGCACACTAGTGCTTAACCTGTCTTTTACTAGCTGCATTTGTACATCTAACTCCCAGCTAAACAGAAAGTACAAATGCCATCCCCAACCATTTGTTCCCACACCAGCACTGGAGGTTACATAGTGGAATAAAGTAAAATATTTATGTGCACCTCAATCTAAGACAAACTGAGAAAGGTTATTCTAACCAGTGCTAGTTGTGACTTGAGCTAATTCAGTTGTCTTTGCCTGAAGCAGGGCAGGGCTCTTCTCCTGAGCTGCATTTCAGCTGGTGGTGACAAGCTGTTGGGACTGCTGTTGTCATCAAGCACTTCAGCTGGCTCCAGAAAGGGCATCTGTCCATGCTCTCCTGCTTCCATTCCTTGACTATATACCCTCTCTTCACCCAGGCCTCCTTCTGACCATGAAGCTGTCAGCCTAAGAGGGAAAAAAGGACAGGAAGCAGAGGAAGCTCTTGGTGGGACCAGCACTCAAGACAGAAGGCAAAAGGAATGGAGAACAGCTAGGACCAAAAAAACATGTGTGAAGAAGGCGTTAATTATGAAGGAAGTGTTTGGGGAAATTATTCTTTGGTCTTGGAAGAACTGAGAGGAAAAGTTATTTGGAAGATCTTGAGCTTTTACACACGGGAAAAAGTGCTAGAAACTGTCAGAAAAGGGATAGCTTTTACAGACAAGAACTCACTGGAAAGGATGACTACATGTCACAGAAGTAATGAATAAACTATTGGCTAATTCCTGATTAAAGATACTCAACTCTCAAGTCAAATGAATTCTTAAAATGTTTGTCAGTGAGTACATATCCTTTCTCAAGCTTAGGACAGTGCATCAGACACGAACAACACTTTTCATAGTCTTTCAGGTAGTAGGATTCTTTTACAACATAGTCTGGCCAGGACAACTCTCAACTCCAGCAGAAAATGACTGGATGTCTTAAAATTGTAAGAAGTCTGCTTTGAAGGAGCAAATGCGTTAGTAGCAAATGACATTTCTTCCAAATGGTAGAGCTGGAAGATCATATGAAGGCTAGAATCCCCCATACTTGGTAAAACTACCCTGGAAAACACTTAAGGGTCATGGTGGGTAGACAACTGAACATGAATTCTATTCACAGTCTATTGCTGTGGTAAAGTACTAGTACAGCTCTTCAATTCATAAAGGAACAGAAGTAGAAAGTAGGACTGCTAGGATTGCTTTTTGTATCCTCTGCCTAGTTGTTGTGTCCTCAGTTCAAGAACAAGGGTAACAAATGAGAGAGAATTTAAAGAAGAATGACAAGAATGTTTTAAAAAGTTGGAATATAGAGCAAGAGAAATTCAACTTGTTTAACTGGAAAAAAAGAGAAGGTTAAGAGGTCACTTGATCACAGTTCGAAAGTATAAACACAGGGACCAAAAATACACTAATGGAGGGCTCTTCTGACTAGAATACAAACAAGTGAAAGAACCAGGGCACAAAGTTAAAAGGTGACAAATGGACCTTAGGAATAACTTATTTGTCCTTAACATGAAATATAATTATCCCCTCAAACAATTTGTAGTTATGGTTGATTATCCATTGCTGCGTATTTTCACTTTAAACTCAATGTTTTATGAAATACTACCCCTATCATCAAATAAAACTTATTCTACAAAGCCTGTGTTACACCAGAAGTCATAACAGCTAACTGTAATAGCTCTTTCTGGCTTTACAACATATGACACTTCTAATCAGTGATAAAGGGAGTAAAGGAAAACTTTACAAAACCAATTCTAGAAGAAAAAAAAATACATAACTTCTTTTTTTTTTTAAATTCCTTTATTGCCATCCCTTGCCCTTGATTTTTAAAGTTCACTTCTCTACCAACCACAGCGACTTGTATACAGAAGCAGTGTTGCATATTAAATGGTGCTAACGCAGGCTTTTCTTTTCTAAGTCCAGCTTTAAGATAATACAATGGAAATAATGGTGCTTGTGCCTCTCCTAGATAATCTGCATTAAACATTCACCATCCACTGCCAACATGGCAGCAAAAAGGGAGAGAAGTGCTGCAAGTCCATGGTGCATCAACGGCACAAAGTCCCTGTGAATGTTCTGGGTGACTTGTCCACTGGTTCTTGCTCAGCAAAGCCACTATTCTGTAGTCCACCTTTACAGGAACCCTTGGTCTTCACTGCCCTTGGCATGTAACAGCTACAGGCAGCTTCCAAGGGGCATGCCAGAAAGAATAGCAATGGGTTAGGGAACAAATTTTAATAGTGTACACTGATTAATTGCAGTGAGATCCTTAGATGCATTAGGATCAAACTGGCTTCTGTATCAAGCAAGAACGCTGCCTTTCCCTCTTTGACTATTGCCAGCTATTACAGCCTCAGGGAAGTGCAACCTGCTATCACATTCGTCCAGTGCAAGACTGATGGGCTTTGCCCCAGCAGATTCCTTTGGGATTATATGTAACAATTTAATACTTCTAATGTTGCTAGGTGACTTTTCTTTCCTAAAGTAAACATAATTTAAGGAGATGGAGAATTATATGACTGGTCTGCTTTCCCATGAACACTTTAGCATTTATCCTTGGATTCTCTCCTGTTGTAGCACTAGAGTAGATGGTCTGTGAGAGAGAAAGTCCTTGTTCTAGAAAAGATAACTAACATAAAAACCAAAGGAGGATATAGTAAAAATAACAACAGCATTCATAAAAAAAAGCATAATTCCAAGCTTCTGTGAAACACATGGATGTGTTACCCACTGCCCTCTGGCACTGAAGAACAACATCTACAGCAAGTCCAATCTGTCTAGGAATCACTGCAAGTCCAAATATTAGTTATCCACTCCTGAAGACCTGCCTGCCTAGGCCTAGTGACATCTCCCATAAGACCAAATTTCAGTTCTCCTGTAGCTGCTTGTATAACCAACAGAATGACACACAAGTGTATCAAGCTGAGGAGCTGCTACCTGTGGCAGATTTAGCTTTAAGAATTATGTGGGGTCAAATGCAGTTAGAACAGGAATTTAGGAAAGAAATTTCCCTTCTGATAGGTTCTTATACCACCTAAGTTTTCATTTCAAGAAAGATAATATTTACAGCACTTACTCTTATCCATCTACCTGAGTGAAAAGTACCTTGCAAATGCAAAATGTCGTTACCATCTGCAGTTTAATTTACAGTTATTAAGTTGCTTTCCTTTTGGATTGTAGGAAATAAGCAATCAACCTTCTTGTGGAAGAGAGAACTCTGAAAACTTGCTCATGGTAATTCAGCAACTGGTAACATTCAGACATTTTAGAAACAAACCTAATGCTCTTTCAAACAAGAATTTAGCAAATAGAGCATACAAGACAGCAATAATGTTTTACTTGTCAGACTTTTATCACAAGAAATGGGGCTTGGATGATGAGAAAAGAATACAGAAAAGTAAAGGATAAAGGAAAGGAATAACAAATGGAGAAAAACAGGAGCAAGGGGAGAAAAGAGATGGTTAAAGGAGAAAAATGTTTTGCAAGGATACAAAATGAAAGTAAGGTAACAGCTACTTAGTGAATAAAAGGGCAAGAATCCAAGTTCTGTAATAAAGAAGTGATGAATTGAGGCAGCAAGAAAAAGGATTAGAACAGAGAAGCTTTAATATAATGCAGTTGGGAAAAAGACTGTAAAAAACTGTAAAGCATAAAAAAGCAGTAGACAAAAGGGAATTAGAGGAGAGAGAAAAGATGAAAACTGAAAACAAAGAAAAATGGATGACATATGTCCCTTAACTAAGCAGTCCACTGAAGGATGGAGGACTGGACAATAAGAAAATACAGTTTGTCTTTCCTATTCTTCTGCTTTACTGGATGACAAGAAACTGTAAATATGAAGTTGAAATTAGATGAGAAAAAAATGGCTAGAAGACAGTTTGCTTAATAGGCTGAAAACGCTATCTATCCATTAAGTATATTTTAGCCTGGACTCCTAAAAAGAGTAGCCTTATGTATTTTTTTTCGCTCATCCTTACTAGTTTTTGCCAAGTCCAACCAAAAGTGTTTCAGAGATATTCAGTGTTTACTTGTTTCAAGGAAAGCAGCCGCTACGAAGAGGCAAGAAATCCAATTCAATCCCTACCCACCAATGACAGAAGATTGCAGTACACACACAGATGTTCTCTCTTCTGCAACTAGTAAATAAACACCGCACAGTTAATAAGCACAGATGCAGTACAGAATCACCCGCAAGATATGCTGCTGCCTCTTGTTCAGCTGGTAGTTCGAGACAGAAGAGGGAAATGAGGAGAATGGTGCTGTAGAAGGCTCATCAGGGACCTTAAAAAATCTGGGAATTGAGAGGCATTGTAAGAAATACTTGAGGGAGGTCAAAATATAGTAAAAGTGAGGCAGTGGAGAATTGCAGCATGGGGACATGGGGAAGGAGATCCTTGGGGGATCTTGGGGAGAGGCTAAGGCTGTTGTGGAGGGGAAGTCACAGGATACAGGAAGAAGCAGACTCCTTACTGTAGGGTGCTATAAAAACATAGGATGTGAATCCATGGGAAGCCAAGCTTTCACCCATCCACTCCTCCTGAAACCATTTGTTTCCTCAGTACACTTAGTGACTTCAATAGTGCTTTAGTAAAAACTATACAGGATGACATGCTGTTAGACTATTAAATGCTTACAGGCACTTAGAGCAGTGTTCGAGGAAATTGTTAATAAAGTACAAATTTGTAAAGAAAAGTGAGAGGAAGCTGTATCACCTTTGAGGTGAAAAGACACTTTCTAATCTTAGTTATGCTGGTATATATCAGAAGTAACACCAAGTTGGCCCAATGCAAGAAGTTTTATAATCATTGGCAAAAGATATAACATGCTCATGCTGTACAATGATGTCCACATTTTATTATTTTAGCTATGTCAGGAATTCTGAATATTCATTTGTAAAGAATAGCTTCCACCAGCACTTTTTTAAAAAGTAACCAGAAGGTCATCAACGAGGGAACTGAGAGAATAATATATCATGAATAATGTATTAAATTATTTCAGTCTTTATCTATTAATGAATTATCTTCAATCATCTTATAATTTTCTTGAATGTATTTGTAATTCAAAAGTACTCCCCATGCAATTTCTCCAAAAAATTATTTCTCTAAATTTTTCTTGGTCTTTTTGTAGACAGAAAGTAGCTGAAATTTGAATTCAATTAGTTTGTGTTTAATAGGACATACAGAGTAGGAGTTTCTGTTTCTTTTCCCCTCACAAATGCATTTCTAAGTATTGTGTTACCTATAAGGCATTAAAATTTTAACAATTAAATCTCTTCCTCCAATATTTTTTCTAAATGTTCCATCTGCACCAGTACCCTAACACGTTGTGCAGTATGCTAGGGCAGTCACTGAAATTCAGCACTTAGAGTCTACTGCCTGTTCTTGGCACATTTTTTTCTTCCTAAAAGAACAATCTCTGCTATCGGGTGTTCACTCACCTCTTGAAGAACTTAAGTGCTGGAAAGTCATAAAAAGAATCTTTTCTTCCAGAACACATCGAATGGTAGTGGCGTGGTAGCTGATCAGGCTTTTTTTTTGCTGTATCAGACTATAAATACCTCCCAATGACCTTAATGAGAACCTTTGGTGGTTCCTATATGTAAAGACAAAAACACAAATTCTCATTCCTCCTTCCAGCACACCAAATAACATCTTGTACCCTACTGACACTTTTCTGATATTGTGACTTGACTTTGTCTTTACTTCTAATACTTTAAGTTATAATAGTGATGACCATACCCTCACTGCAACCCTGCAGTCATAATTTAAGTGACTGAAAAAGAGATTATTTTTCATTTTCATTGCATAGTCACAGAGCCAATCTATACTGACATGCCAAATAAACCAAACATATTTGTATAGATAGATATTTAGTTCATACAACTCCTCCCAGTGTGCAGAGATGTGCAGAGGTCCCTTCCATGTGAAGATCCATCAGTCTTTTCTGAAATATCTAGAGGTGAAGGAGTTTTGCTGATCTGAAAAACACTGGCAAAAGCTGGCTCATTTAGAATCTCAGTTTTTCATCACTGATTAAGATAAGTGTCTGATAAGTCTCTATTATCTGCCCAAACTCTATGAACATCTAGAGACACACCTATTCCTTTGTCTTCAGCAGTAACTTTTTAGCCCTCTCTTAGCGGTGTCCAGCTGGCATCTGTGCATCCTTAATAATTTGTCAGGAATGAAAATATATGTGCTTACCTAAGACACAGAGTAAAGAGCATTCAAAAAATTATGAACTCCCACATTCATGTCATGGCTGTGTTTTTTGAATGCCATTTAAAATGGGTTTCTAATAGGTAAAATGTGTCCATCTGAATCTCAAATTCACAGCACAAAATCACATAATCTCTATCACGTTGAAAAGAGAAAAGCAACTTCAGACCTTCTAAATAACAGAGAGTCTGACAGAGTCTTCTTCCAAGTTCCAAGCTCTTTTCTCTTGGGCATTTGCCCATTTATTTTGCTGGCACAGCCTTTGGTTTTTTCCCAGTCCTTTAGTTACATGCAATGCCACCAGCTACTCCATCCAGCGCTCTGCTCAGAGCCTGGTGCTGTGCAAGTGAGTGTGTTCATGAAGTCCATCAATGGACTTTGGATCCAGCTCTGACCATGGCACTACAGCAGCTGCAGGCCATCTTCCAACTGCACCTCCTGCTAACTTGATCCCTGTAGAGAAAAACCCTAATGGGACACAAACATCTGTAATCAGTGCTGACATCTAAGCACAGTCACTAAAGTATTTTGGGTTTCTCGGCTTCAGTTCTGGGAGGCAGCAGCTCACAGTGAAAACACAGGTTGTTTTTTTCCTGGAAACATCAAGCATACTTTAATCCAAGTACTATATTCTCGTGAATAGAATCAAAGAATTTAGGAAAGTACTCAGGGACACAGATTTTCCAGATTTGATTTTAATTAAAGGCTATAAATACTCAGAAAGAGAGGCTGGCACTCAGCTTTAGGGATCAAGCTGAGTAATCCTCATCTGGAGCTTTCTTCTATTTATATGACTGTGTTAGATCTTGATAAGACAGTGACTTATCTAAGGCAGAAACTTGCAAAATCTCCATCACATCAGAACAAAGCACATTCTGCCAAGCTTTTTAAGACCAGAACAGGTCAGGCAGGCTCATCTCCAGACAGTTCCAGTACCAACTGGAACCTCCTCCCTTGACTCCCAAAGGACAGCATTCTCCAGGGACTTCAAACACGTGTGAAATCCTGCCTGGCCCCAGATGTAGAGAGCACAAAACAGCCATCAGACAAAACCAAACACACAATTCCTAATCTGGTTGCTGGAACTCAGTGATCACCCATGGTGAGCAGGGAGCAAATGCAACAGGATCAACAGGAAAAAAAAGGAAAAGGCAGACTGGTCCCTTAGCACTACCCGCACAAATCCCTCCAAATGCGAGTGAGAGGTGTGATGTGCAGCAGATACGCTGTATCACACAGGCACAGGCATGCCTGCATGAATCAGAAAGACCGAATCCAGCGAGCAGAGTTTCAGCACGTGAGCCTTTATGTGACAGCAAAAAACATAAAGGGAGGGAGAGGAGCTAGAGATCATAAAACTTCCTGGCATCAGCTGACACAGCAAGGGCAGACAGGACACGTCTAATTTTAATCTTTCCTCCGCGTGAGTGGTTTTTCGTTCCCCTCAAACACAGAGAAGACGCTTTCTCTGACCATAAAGCGCTCAGCAGGGACACTGCCTGACTTAGTAAAGACAATTTATGCTCATCTGGCAAAGTTGCCAATCTCCATTTGCAGGCTCAGACAGTCTGTGCTGGCTAACTGATGGGGGGCAATGGTGGGAAAAGAGACTGCAGTCCATACAAAGACTGCCCCTTCCAAAAGCACATCTTTGTCCAGGTAGGTCAGATCCTGTGCACTTCAGCCATTTAGACCATTTTGGGTTTATGCATCAAGCACTCGCCTGCACAGCCACCACACAGACCCTCTTTCAGCCAGTCTTCCCCAGAGGCTTCTTACTCCCATTGGGAATGACCTCCAAAACTCAACCGCCTTGCCCTGTTGTGGGTTGCTTTAAAGATCACTTCTCCACAGAAGTGTATAAAATTACCACCAGATCTGTGTTCTTTACACATATATATATATATATACACACACACATAAAAGAAAAATTGTTAGCCTAACCCAAAACATGTTCATTGGATTTGAAGTTAGAGGGGGAGAGAACTCCCGTTGCATTTTACCTTCACAATGGTGCTGGAATGGTTGAATAAAGTGTGGCCCCGCTGCCCATATGCCATTCAGCTTCTGTCTGTCTTTTTGTTTACACTGGGAATACAATAGGAACTATAGTCCTTCCAATGCATCATTTATAAGTGTATTCTACCTCTGAATGTACAGACAGAACTGGCTCTGTGAATGAGCTCTGTGAATATTGCCAAGACACTGTGCTTTGTTCAGCATTATTCTTCACAATAGATACCACACTTTGGAAGTAATTTTAAAAAGGGAATCAAAATAGTGGTACTTTTAGCCTTTGTTTCTTTTATACCACACTGCATTCTCTGTCTCTCACTCAGCTGCTTCTATTATACTGACAAATTAAATAAACCACTCCATTGCTAAAGAGGCTTGGGCGGGCTGGGCTTCGGTACACTGCCGCACTAGGAAGTTGAAATAAACATTTATGCCGGTTTTATTCTTAACAAATTTAAGCTAACTTTAGTCAAGCATCTTCTTTTTTTTCCAAAGAATGATCGAACGAAAGAAAGAGGGAAAGGGGGAAAAAAGGAAGGAGCACTTCAAATTTTTGAGCCGATCTGCAGCACCAAGGGATCTGGCATCTGAAGCAATGGAGTAATGAGAAGCCATGTGTCCAGGTAATGAGCCTGCTTTTCTAGTGCTCCACTATTTAGAAGCGC
>NW_010202852.1:0-1600 GCF_000695765.1 Mesitornis unicolor | reverse complement strand
CTGTGAGGCCTCTGGAAGTGTGACTTGGTGAGTTACGGGCAGAGTGGCGTGGTGCAGACAGGGTCCATCGCAGTGGCTCACTGCAAGCAGCTTGCAAACTTCTGCAGCAAACTTCTAGCTTGATCCAGGAGTTTACCTCTCGCGCGGCAGGCATCGCTCTGTTTAGCAAGGCATCTTGTTCGCATGCTGTTGAGCATACAGATGTAAGGGCAGGTGGGGGAGTGCTGAGAAAAAGTGTGCCGGATGGCGAGGGCAGGTCTGGTTGCTTACAGGTGTGCATTTATAGACAGATAGATAGATAGGTAGCAAAATATGTTAATTTCCATTTTGGCTATAGACTCATATTCCCATTGCATCTGTCACGGAGAGAAATAAGGAACTGAGGAGAGAATGGCAATGTAACCTTTACTTGTGTCAAGGTGCTTTCAGACTTTTGGCTCTTCAGCAGGCAGTATACAGAGAGGAGAACTGGGGAGCAATTTGTGGTGGTCTGCTTGTGTGTAGATTAGGTGTGAAAGGCCGTCCCCTGCATCTGCAAGCACTGGGGCAGTGGAGGGGATGTACACTGTTTATAAAGACTTGTCCAGATAGTCCAGTACTCTCAAAAATACCGTCAAATGAACGACATTATTTTCCCAAACAAGCTCAGACTAATGAGCGCAATGTTGCCTGGATCAGGTCTGAAAGCTCCTCCTGTACTCCTGGGCTAGCAGTGTGTGAATAATGCAGGATGGGTCTCACCCCGTCATGCCTTTCCCCTCCTCTCCTAATAAAGCAGATGGACTACAGGCAGGAGCCTGAGCTAAGGAGGGAATTTTTTATAATTTTTTGCGGGTTTGTGTTTGTTTTAGGGGTTTAGAAGCAGTCAGCTTTCTCCTGAAATTGCCACTCAATGCCAACCGTGGGTGTTGAAGACCTGAGCCTCCTCTATGAGGCAGGAAAGCTGCGGCACAGTTTGGGGTCCCTCTGGCAGGGACACCCCTTGGCCAGCCAGGCGGGGAGCAGCAGTTGGTAGGGAATGATCGGGGCACATCTTTTATTACTAAAGGAAGACTTAAAAAAAAAAAAAAAAAGAGGAAGAAGAAGAAGAAAAATCTCTCGGGTGAAATCTCCTTCTGTTGTCTAGCAAAATCCCCTTTAATTTGTCCCCAGGGATATCCAGCATCCTTGCCATTCCCCGCTCCTCCCTGTCAACGCCACTGTTTTGGGGAGGCTCCCTGGGGAAGAGAGTGGGGAAGCTGAAGGTCAGGGTTACCCACTGTGGCATGACTTTTAAGCTAAAGGGGTTTTTATTTCTCTTGTTGCCGTGTCAGGTTTAATTTGGTCTGCATTATTCTAAAAGGGTGGGCCTGCTCATGACAGGAGGGGGTTAAATGGGATTACAAGCTTTAGAGGTTGTCAGCAGCCACTGCTGCCTGGGGATGTTAAATTGCGATTTAATGGTCAGCTTTATCTGTATAGTATCAGTGGAAATCTGCTGTTTTCAGCAACTTAATAGGCACTGTGTTTTCAAGAGGGACCTTTTCTTGCGGGAGGGAAGAGGGTCCGGCGAGAAGAGCTGGCCCGGGGCGGGGAGCGGGGTGTCGGCGCCCCTCAGGGC
>NW_010202851.1:0-9199 GCF_000695765.1 Mesitornis unicolor | reverse complement strand
TGTGATTCTGTGATTCTGTTTCCAAATCTAACATCAACTGAGTCAGGCTGGCACAGCTTCATGCCCCTAGGTCAAATCAGTAGCATTGCATTTCCAGTAGGCACACCCATAAATGCATGTAAACAGTACATGTTCACTTGTATACATAGCCAGCCACGCTGATCAACACAAAGAGGTTCATGCAGCACTTGCACAAACACAAACACCACCACCAACCTCATTCTGTTCCTTTCTCTGGCTAATCAGTATAAAGATCCGTTAATGGGAATAGATACAAGTATATAATATTCATCACTCCAGTACCTGGTATCAGATCCTCAGTCTGCCCAGTTGCTGCACCTGGATCTCAGCCTTCTCAGTTAGTGGCACTTGGACAAGCCACCTTCAAGGCCACAACCCTACTCCAGCTGCTGGTATTCAAACCTATATACCCACTGTGTATCCCTCCAATAAGTGGTATTAGATGCACTACTGTTGGATACTCCCTCTCTCCCATTGTCCTCCATATTGATATTAATATATAGTAACAGGTCTCCCAATCAACCTCTAGAGCTCACAATCTCTCCAGCAGTTGACTGGTCCCTCCAATGCCAGCTCTTCCAGCTGCTTCACACACTCATGCATGTGTACACACACAGAACACACACGCATATCTGGTCCCAACTACCCACCAAGTCTGACTTGGTATTTGCTAGTGATCATACAGTGACTTACGTACCGACACTTGTCATCATTGCTGGTGACCCAGACACACAGACCCTCTGGTGCTCCAGTCACTGGCACATAGACTTCCCATACACATACATGCACATACAGGAAAGCCCCTTACCCAAGAATATAGTTAGCAATATAATTTAATGAGAAGGTAGGACTGACTGTGGTGATGTTCATGGCCAGGCAAGTGCACCTACTAGCATTGTACAAGCAACCAGCCTCTTTTATCCCCTTCTCCCTCTGAAGAATAAATCTTATGAGAAGCAGCTTAGGGAACTAGTGTTGTTTAGCCTGTAGAAAAGAAAGCTCCAGTGAGACCTTATTGCTCTCTACAACTACCTGAAAAGAGGTTGTAGCAAGGGGGATAACAGTTTCTTCTCCCAAACAGTAAGTGATAAGACAAGAGGAAGGTTTAGGTTATATATTACAAAAAATTTCTTCACTGAAAGGGTTGTCAAGCACTGGAACAGACTGCTCAGGGAAGTGGTTGAGTCACCATCCCTGGAGGTGTTCAAAAGACGTGTAGATGTGGTGCTTAGTGACATGGTACACTTGGTAGTGTTAGGTTAATTGTTCGACTTGATCTTAAAGGTCTTTTCCAACCAAAAATGACTCTGATTCTGTGATTCTATTTTTCTATGCTTGCTACCCCCCAAAACACCTAAAAGAAATTTTTCTCCTCACAGGTCCTTCATAGGTCCCTAACATCCTATTGTCTTGTACAATACCCAAAAGTGCTTTTTCTGCATCCAGTCACAGGTCCCACGGTTTTATAGGCAGTAACCCTCCTCCTCAGTCCAAAAAAAGGTGAAGCAGAAAGCTGTTCCCCTCAACTGCTGTCACAGCTGGCTACTGAGACTGGAAGTCAACTTAGATGACCCAGGGAGGGCAAGTGCAGGGTGTCCATTTCTCAGAGTAGCATACTCGGTTTCCCCAATGTGTTGCTGTTCTTTCCTTGCTCCTTTGTGTTTTGAGGATGGACCTTCTATGGGTTGCTCACTCTATAACAATGGGCCTGGAACAGCTGCATGACTTATTGAGTTTTTTTACATGCTATTTCTTCTCTGTGCTCCTGTGTGTGTGGAGATGAAGTGTGATTCTGTGATTTTTATCATATAACCGATCATTCAGCTATACCATGAAATGATAAACTAAATGCTTGACTGAGGCTGTCTGTCACCAGATGAAAATGAATACTGAATACATCTGTCTCAGAATCTTGAGAAAGGTATCTTAAACAAGAATCTGATTACTGTGCTGGGAGTTATCCATGATCGTTAGGTATGCTTTTCCTAGTGAGTCCAGTTTTTAAATACCTTATATAAACAAAGATATTTTAATCAGCGCATTGAAATAAAGCTGTACAGATCTTGCAATGACAACTTTATGTTCCTCTTCACCCTCTTCTTGAGTCTTCCTTATCTAATACTTTTGGTAATATCAAAGTCCTACAGAAATGAAGAAAAATCAAGCTTAGTAGAGAAGTTACAATATTGTGTGCTTTTATCTAAACTTTTCGTGTTTCCATAAGAGAAACCATATTATATAATTTATTAATAATATAAACTAATATAAAGGAATATTCACCCAGAAAATACAGGTAAATAAAAATACAAATTTAATCACTTGAAAAATTAAGGATTTTAAGGATTAAGGAAATTTAAGGATTTATTTGCAGAGTTATATCAGTCAAGCAGATTGTAGACGGACATCATGCTACAACTGACGTGCAGTTGGAAGACCCCTGTTCCAGTTATGCCCTCCAGCTGCTCATTATTACCCTTTTGCCAGCAGAACTGGGAGAGCAGTAACCTCCAGCAGAGTGGTTCCTGGGTCTGATCCCTCATCCTCTTCATGCAAAATCACCCAGGTAAACACAAGCAATTTAAATAGTTGGCTTGAGGCTAAGAATAGATATCCTTTTTCAGATGTAGCTGTGCTGATGGTTGTTCCTAGTGCTCTCTGTACTGAAGTCTATGCAACTCAGAATGTCCAACCAAGTTGTAGATGTTTCAGGACTACTTCTGAGACAAGCTAGCAGAGACCTATGTACACACTGTTTAAGCTCAGTTGTTAACCTGATGGTAGCAGATTCTGTAGTACTCTTTGCTATAAGCACCTTGGTCTGTTTTTCTGTATAATTTGGAAACTTGTCTGGCTTTACTCTGAATGTAGATTAGACAGAATTTGCTAGAAACCCTTTAGCAGCTGACCTCTAGAAAGGAGTAAGCCCCAGACAATGAAAAAAGGACAGATAACTGCCACTGCTATATCAGCATCTGCGGAGGTGTTTGCTTATAGCTCTAGGCACTTAAGAGGAGCAAGAGATGTGATCCCTGATTTACATAGTTTTGTTCACAAGTGAAGAAGCTTTACAGACACCATTATAAAGCTGCATTAGTTCTTTTTGAGCCTCATGTTAGAAAGACATTCTATATTTGTACAAAGCATGCTTTTTCATCAACGTTAGTATTATTCTGCCAGTAAAATACCTGATACTGCATCAAATCTCAGATTCCAAATGTACTACCCAAACAAATGCCCTAATTAAAAGGAAACTGCAGTAAAAGCAATATACAAGAAGATGCTTTCACTTCTGTTCTATCAGCTGGGATCAAACCTGAGCATTATTTAATTTAGTACAATAAAATGCAAGGAAATGTTAAGAAGCAAAATGCAAGCATTGCTGAGCCTGGCTATTCAAAACATAAATTGTCCCTTCTATTAAAATCCAGACTTTTCAGAATGTAAGAAACAAAGATTCAGCTTGTTGTGCTTTTAAATAGAGGAAAATTATTTTATGGGTAAATACAGCCTCTCTTTTATTAAATACAAGAAAATATCTTAGGGAAAACTGTATTTTAGTATTTGTGACACACTGAACACAAAGAAAGATTTTGTTAGAGCTGAGTGTATTACAAATGAATTAGCTATAAAGATTGTGGTCATTTTGTAACTATGTTAAAACTGCTGCTAGGAAGCATCGTCACCTTTGTCTGAAGAAATTTAGCAAAACAGACATTTTACTCAGACCTCTTCCAGCCACACAGTGAGGCTCCTCAGCTGCAGTGCACACATACTAGAAAAATAGTCCCTTTTGCCAATGTCAGCTACTGTAGGTCATTTGTTAGCACAGTGCATTTTCTGCATGTATCAGTGATACAAAGAGACTATGACTCCAGACAGTGATTCTCTGACTGAAGTAAGCATCACTCGGTAAAATGTACTGAACATTTCTTCAGCATGATTTCAAATATATATAACAAAGTTACATGATGTAATAAAGAGGCAACATGAATATAATAGGGAGGTCTTTATAACGGTCAAGGAACTTTGTGCTAGGGTTGTTAGCAGAAACTTAAGCTGCTATCTTCATTGATAGTTATAGTACTTACATGAGTGAAATCAAGCTGGTACTTGTAAATTAACATGCACTGTAAGCACACAGTCATTTTGTCATATTGAAATACTCTAATTTTTTAAGTTCACCCTGTTGTGGCATTAACTCTGGCAAAATCTGTATTTACTGGTGCTCATGTCCCCTTTAAAATATCAACATAAAGTAAATCAACTATATGTTGGCTAGCATTAATGCCTTTACAAATGAAGTAATAGCAGTGAATAAATATCCTTAAAGTAAAAGCTAAAGTAAAATCTTCAGTCTTAAATGCTGAAAAATTTACTGAGATATTTAGTTCCACACACCATTGTTAGTAACATGAGTGAGAGATTAACTTTTACCTTGACTACTGCAACTTCTCCTTTAGTCTCTCTGATGCTAATTTTAGGTTTTTAATCTATTCAAATCACAACTGCTAAAATTATCTTCCTCATCTCTCTTTTCTTCTGTTACATGTAAATGAAAAGTCCAAGTGCTGATATCCTCTTCCACGGTGCATTAGATATAAGAAATTCACCTTCTTTGAGACTTTAGATAATTTAGACCTAATTTTGTTTTTTAGTAGCTCTTAATCTCTTCTCTACATTGCCACAGTTGAAGGTCTTAGTGTTCTGTTCTCTCTTCAAATTCTACGTCAGATTTTAATGCTGATTCATTTGCATGCAGTATATTCCATGTTACATTTTCATACACAAAACTTTTTAAAAAAATCTTCTCTGAAGTTATTAATAGTTATAAAAATAAGAGAATGAGGAAGAATAAAAAGTCATGTAATAAATGCTTACGTTACTATTTCTAAATTTTCTCCTGCTTCTTCTGACAATAAAGCATTGATACATTTTTTACAGTAGAAACTGACCTGGGTGTTTAGAGTCTTTCACTGGAGTCACTAGATGCTGGAAATGAGCTTTCCAAATGGAAAGCCAAAAATGCTCTATCTCATTTCTGAAACTATTTTTTGTGTATTATATACATGCAGTAGCATTAATTGGCTTGCTTATCTGTTGACCCTCTTTGCAGCCCTCAGTACAAAATGTCTCTTGGTACATATTTCAACATTCATTAATTCTGACAATATATCATCACTACCTCATAGTTAGTGTGTCAGTGACAAGAAGTCTCATGGAGAACTTCTAAATTATGTCCCCTGGGATGACATTCCGTGGCATACTCAACCTTACTGGTAAGGTCAGTGACACAGATTTGCTTTCAACAATGTATTCCAGGCCAAGAGTGACAGCCAGACTATTCAGCATGACAGAAGAGAAGAAGGTCTGAAAAAGGCTTTTCATTTGTAAATGAGAGAAACAAGCCATAATGGGAATTCCAAAATTTGACAAGCCAGGAGCATCTTTGAACAGAGTGGATCACTACTTGAACTGGTTTAAGGTGTATCAGGTGGAATGCTAGTGTTTTGGCTCCACCATTCCAAGTATAACCAAGTAGAAAGATAAATTTACAGAAATTGTTAATGCTTTCCAAATTATTCTGGCATCAATTTATGTATTTATAATACTTCCATAGGAAAGCATCACTTGGCATTGACAGTCTTTCTGCTAGGTTATTTCCCTCTTCTTTTAAGAAACATAGATACTTCTTCAAGCCCCATTTGGTATTATAATTTCAATGTCTTTTTTCAGTTGCAGACACTCTGGAACAGTATATCAATATGTTTAGTTATCAAGTCCTTAAATCATATGAAGAAATTATAGAGCAAATTAATTCATCAAGTGGAAAATTTCCACGTGCTAAAATAACTAGGATTATCTTAACTCATTTATATAGACATGGATACTCTTGTGATACACTTGTGAGCATTTAGAAATAAAAAAATGAATTAGCATGAAGATAAATATAAAAAAAGCCCTAAAGCCCTCACCAAAAACATAGAGACAACAGAATCAGTTACTAGATCAAAATGGTTAATTGCATCTTAGGACTTGTTCTGAAGAAGCTGAAGGAATATAGGGATCAGACTTTGTTTTGTTTATAATTTTCATTTTTATACAGTTCAAATGACTATTAACACATGTATATTTAGAGGCTAAGGTGTGATTTAAGCAAATGTTGAGCAAGCTCTGCCCTAATTTGGCACACACATGTTACAAATGATCAGTAAAATATTGTGGTATCTCACCCAATGATTTTTCATGCTAACTGTATTTCACTTATACCTTGCTACTCTTTTTTGGTTATGTGTTTAAAGACTTATCTCCAAACGTATGAAGGAACTCAGAGCAACCATGACAGATGGAAGAAAACAAATAACTACAGTCAAATGGAGTTTCTGCCACTGGTGTGGCTCCCTCGTGGAGCTATATGAGAGGAGGCATCAGCACCATGGCCCAGGTGTGACATCCTTCACAATGAGTCAAGGGAAGGGCATTCTGGATCACTGAGGGGTTACTGCCTACAAGACTGTGGGAATAATTATGGAATGAGGGGACAAGCATTTTGCAACTGTACAAGATTTATTGGGATGTTTAAGGGAGGAACAAAAGGCAGGGAAAGGAATAGTTCAAGACATTTTGAGAAAGAACAAACATGGGAAAGTGTATGTATAGGAAGAGAAAGGCGCTGGTCATGTGTGAACAGGTGGCTGGTCAGTACGTTTGTCTGGCTGTGCCCTCTACGTGGTCACCAAAGTCTGTCCTGCCTTTTAACTATTTATAACTATTTCCTGGGTGAAGGACTCTTTTATGTGTATATATGTGTGTGCACAGGAAGTCTAAGTGCCAGCAAGCAGTGTGAAGATCACAGATCAGTGATAGGGAAATGTGTGTAGGTCTGACTACCGACAGCTGGAGTAGGGTTGCAGGCCTCAGCAACTTGTCTGGCTGGCTGCTGGATTGACTGACTACCTAAGAATAGCTTCTGGAGGAGTCCTTATTGTCTATATCTACACATATTCTTCTGCCCCCACCAACTGTCCTGATCAGCTAAATTGGGGAACAGGGTGAGGCCATTCGAGCCATTGGTGGGAATACTCTCTTTTCTGTCTGTGTTGATCCGTGTAACCTGTTGTGTGCATATACATGTGTATATATTGCATGTATGTGTACAGGTGCACCTACTGGGGACTCAGACTCATTACTGGCTGGATCTGGGAACATGGAGCTGCAGCAGACTCAACTCTATTGGGCTGTCAGATTTGGCAGCTCCTAACAATTTCTACTTCAGACCTTCTTGTCCTTGCAATTTGCTCTTCTCACTGCCATGGACTCTTGTTCAGCAGCAGCAGAGGTAATAATGGCTTTATCTGACAGAATTAAGGCCTATTCAGATCCAATCTAAGAGAAAAAAATCTTGTCTCGCACTTGCTTTAGCTGTATAGATGACAAACGTCAACAAAATTATATATGAGCTGCAAGCTTGGCTTCAAAATCATGTAGATGCTTTCATGTAATTTATGTAAAGCCTTCAGCTTTCAAGAAAACGTAAAAAAAATTAAAAAATTAAAGAAAACCCACAGCCCAATTAAAAAAGCCCAATTCTCAATGTCATGAATGCCACATATTGAGAAGATTATTTAAATAAAGAATTTAATTTTAAAAGGAAGTAAATACACGGACAAGCATATGAAATGTATAAAAAACCTTGAAGATATCCCCTGATATTACATGAGCTCTCTTCAAAGAGTCACTGGGTAAGAAGTCTTAGTAATAACGTGTTACTTTTCACCACAATAATGTCAGTTATGAAAGCTTTTAAGCAAAACAGTAATGACTACTGTGTAATTAGAAAGAATCCAAGGAAATTGTTCTCTCAGCACTGAAACAAATTACTTCCTTGCCATCCTGAATTTAGCAATTAAGATTTTGCCAATGAAAAGGGAAGAGAAACAATAATAAAGAATTTACTCAGTCATCTTAAAGAAGCAGAATCTTTTTCTTTTCATGCCAAGGTCTTGACACGTATGATGTTCATGTAAGGTCATACTGAGGAAATAATGTCATGGTTGAACATCGATATAAATTTTTTATGTTTTCAGGTATCAATACTATCTCATCACTGCAATAAAAATAATAGAAAGGGCTAGATTCATTAGAGTATGTAGGCTTTTACAGGTCACTTTTCATAATACTTACCTTTTAGAACTGTCTTGCCTAAAATCCTGCATCAAGTGGTTAAGTTCCTCAATGAGATGAAAGCAAGGTAACTCAAAATGATAATAATTACCTTGAAAATTATAATAACTACCTAAATAATAATTATTTTCTTGCATAGAAGTTTACTTAGAAGTGGATCATAGAGAATACTACAGAACACTCTGAAATCACACCTCTTCTCAGTTCTCATGACATATCTTGGTTATTCAGTTCAGCAATATCTCCACTACAAGCTGACTAGCTACACAGTAAATGCACTAATTCACGATAGCTCAAAGCACTACAAGAGCTAAGAAGATTTCTGGAGAATCACAGAATCTCAGGAGTTGGAAGGGACCTTGAAAGATCATCTAGTCCAACCCCCCTGCCAGAGCAGGATCACCTAAACTAGGTCACACAGGAACGCGTCCAGGTTGGCCTTGAATGTGTCCAGAGAAAGAGACTCCACAACTTCTCTGGGCAGCCTGTTCCAGTGCTCTGTCACCTTCACAGTATAAAAGTTTTTCCTCATGTTCACATGGAACGTCCTATGTTCCAGCTTGCACCCATTGCCCCTTGTCCTGTCATTGGATATCACTGAGAAGAGCCTGGCTCCTTCCTCCTGACACTCGCCCTTTACAAATCTATAAACATTAATGAGGTCACCCCTCAGTCTCCTCTTCTCCAAGCTAAAGAGACCCAGCTCCCTCAGCTGCTTCTCATAAGGGAGATGCTCCACTCCCTCAATCATCCCTGTGGCCCTGTGCTGGACTCTTTCAAGCAACTCCCTGTCCTTCTTGAACTGAGGGGTCCAGAATTGAACACAATATTCCAAATGTGGTCTCACCAGGGCAGAGTAGAGAGGAAGGAGAACCTCTCTCGACCTACTAACCACACTCCTGCTGATACACCCCAGGATGCCATTGGCCTTCTTGGCCAATAATATTGTAAATAATGAAAATAATGATATAATGAAATATATACAAATATGTACAAA
>NW_010202850.1:1996-2704 GCF_000695765.1 Mesitornis unicolor | reverse complement strand
GACATTGGGACACTGGGGACACAGGGGACATGGAGGGATGAGGGGCACATTGGAGAGATTTTGGACACGGAAAGGACAGGGGGACATTGGAAATATTGGGACACGGGGCCACATGGGGGCATAGGGGACATTGAGGGGACACCAGGACTCTGGGGACTTTGCAACATTGGAGGACATTGGGGACACAGGGGGACATTGGGGACACTGGGGATGTGGGGACACTGGGATGGGGGGACATAGGGAGCACCAGGGCATGGGGACACCAAGGGCATAGGGACATTGCGTGGGGACACAGGGCGACATAAGGGGACATTGGGGACAGCGTGGAGACGTGGGGGGTGCAGGGGGATGTGGGGATACTGGGAGATCTGGGGACATGGGGACAGCAGGGGACAGGGGAAACTGAGGCATGGGGACATTAAGGGGGGACATAGGGGTACCCTAGGAGTTGAGCAACCATGGAAAAACACAAGGGGACAAAGGAGATTGGGGACAGCATGGGGACACGGGGGGTGCAGGGAAATGTGGGGACACTGGGAGATTTGGGGACGTGGTGACATTGGGATGGAGGACATGGGGATGGGGAAACTGAGGCACGGGGACACGAAGGGAGGACACAAGGGCTTGGGGGTCTGGGGGGACATAAGGGGACATTGGGGACAGTGTGGGGACATGGGGGATGTGGGGACATTGGGACGGGGGACACTG
>NW_010202850.1:0-1878 GCF_000695765.1 Mesitornis unicolor | reverse complement strand
CTCGGCGAGGAAATGGGGGGGATATGGGGACATGGGGGACACGGAGTGGAGCCGGGGGGGGGTGACAAGAGGTGACAGCAGTGACAGAGGTGACAAACTCACGCGGATGCCAGCGTCGCGCTTGGCCTCGGCCTCCCCGATGCGGGCGTCGCGCTGCACCTGCGCTGTGCGGCCCTTCCCCAGCGAGTGCAGGTAGTCCTGGGAACATCGGGGACATTGGGGACACATTGGGGACACATTGAGGACACTGTCACCTCCCCCTTGGTGCCACCACTGCCTCACCACGGCCCGGTGGCCCTGGGGACAGCCCCAGCCCTGTGCGGTGGCCCCAGTGCTGTCCTCAGGCTCTGTCGCCTCGGTGGTGGCACCGTGTCCTCAATGTCCCCAACCCTGTGTCACTGTCCCCAAGCCACTGCTCCCCTGTCCCTGTGCCCCTTTTCCTGTCACCTCTCTCTGTCCTTATCCCCATCCCAATGCCACTGTCCCCAACCCTGTGTCCCCAACCCAATGTCACTGTCCCCATCCTTCTGTTCCTAACCCAATGTCATTGTCCCCATCCCTGTGTCCCCAACCCTGTGTCACTGTCCCCATCCCAATGCCACTGTCACCAACCCAATGTCACTGTCCCCATCTGTGTCCCCAATCCAATGTCACTGTCCCCATCCCAATGCCACTGTCCCCATCCCTGTGTCACCATCTCAATGTCACTGTCCCCATCTCTGTGTCCCCATCCCAATGCCATTGTCTCCATCCCTGTGTCCCCATCCCTGTGTCCCCAACCCAATGCCACTGTCCCCATCCCAATGCCATTGTCCCCATCCCTGTGTCCCCAACCCAATACCATTGTCCCCAACCCAATGCCACTGTCCCCATCCTTCTGTCTCTAACCCAATGTCATTGTCCCCATCCCTGTATCCCCACCCCAATGCCACTGTCCCCAACCCAACGTCACTGTCCCCATCCTTCTGTCTCTAACCCAATGCCACTGTCCCCATCCCTGTGTCTCCATCCCAATGTCATTGTCCCCATCCCTTTGTCCCCAACCCAATGACACTGTCCCCATCCTTGTGCCCCAACCCAATGTCATTGTCCCCATCCCTATGGTCCCCTGCACCCCCATGTCCCCATCATCCCTAACCACGCCACCACCTCTGTCCCCACCTCAGTGTCCCCAATGCCACTGACTGCACCCATGGCCGTGCCCCACTGCTGTCCCCATGTCCCCAGTGCCACCAATCCCTCATAGATGTCCTTCGAGGTGTAGACGGCCACGTTGTCACCCTTGTCCCCCCTGGTGTCACCTGGTCCTTGTGGATGCTCTTCAAATCATATGTGACCCCTTATCCCCACTGTGTCCCCTCCCAGTGTCACCTATGGATGTCCACCAGGAGGTATCTGCCCCCGCTGTCACCCGTGTCACCCCCGCTGGTGTCACCTGGTCATCGTGGATGTCCTTGAGGGTGTAGCTGACCACGCTGATGCCCATGTTGACGAGGTCGGAGGAGGCCACGTTGAACACCTGCTCCGAGAACTTCTGCGGGTCCTTGTAGATCTCCTGGGGGCGGGGCATAGCCAAAGGGGGCGGGGCTTAAGGGGGCGTGACATACAAGTGGGCAGAGTCCCAGGGGTGAGCACAGACCAAGGGGTGGAGATCCCAAGGGGATAAGGCCTCTGGAAGGGGGCGTGGCTTATAAGAGGTGGAGGTTTTGTGGGTGGGTCTTAAGGGGCTGGACCTATAAGGGAAGGGGTGGGGCTTAAGTGGGCAGAGTCAACAGGGGGTGTGGTGTCGGCCAGGGGTTGTGGCCTCTGGAAGGGGGCGTGGCTTATAAGAAATGGACATTGTATAGGTGGGGCTTAAGGCGCTGACTTATATGGGGG
>NW_010202849.1:0-24231 GCF_000695765.1 Mesitornis unicolor | reverse complement strand
ATTTAGCTCCACTCACCACAACTCTGTGCTCGGCCATCAACCCACCACAGTTTCTCCTTTCTCTGTCTTTACAGAAGAGATTGCAGTCCAGGAAGGCTCCTCCTGTAAGGCCACCAAAAGGCCACTAAACATTTAATCATTGAAGCTTCTTCACGTGTCCCAGAGATATGGCACACATTTCACAGCTGATACTGTTCTCTCCCCTATTTGCTCTGGATGTGGAGTGTAAAGGCAGAGGAAAAGGGCAAACAGCCGCTATACTGATGCCAGTGCTGAACAGTGCTGAAAGACTCAATATTTCGTTCTCCATGTTGCATACACTTGGAGATCTTAAGACATGGCCTACTTCACCTTTGTGCTGCATACAGGACATAGGAGGATGTCAGTGGCAGAGAGGTAGGCTAGTATCTCACATACTTTTATGACAGTCCTCCAGTAGCGTATATTACCAAGAAACAAGGAACTTGTTCAAAGAATTTACCCAAACAGACCAGATCAATCTATTGATTTACTTCCTAAAGATAATTAAAGTATTGATGGCTGAATACAGGTTGCTTGGAGAAAGCTTCTTCACCTTGCCACATTCAAGCTGGATTGATGCCAGGAGTATAATTACTTCTTATTAATAATACGCCTTATTATCTCAATGTATTTTTTATTTTAAAAATATCTAATGCTGGAAAACGTCCCTCACAATCAGATGATCAAATTTGCTCTGCTTTCCTTCCCCCGCCCTTACTTGATGATTCAAAATTATGGTTTTTAACAACTTTTAATATAATCACGCTCTCTTCAAAGAAAAAATAGGCAACTGTGGCAGCATAGTCTGACCCTGTGAAATAGGAGGGAGAGGTTTCTCAGCAGGGGGAGGGTTGGGATGCAAAGTGAGATTAAAAGAGGAAGTTGCAATGGTTCTTTCATGGACAGGATCTGAAATTTGCAAGGAAGCAATTGTCACTGTGCTGAAATTGCCTGGTGCAGATGTGTCACTTGGAGAATGCAGAGGGTGAGAAGAGTAGAAGGACCTCAGAAAAAAGCAAGCAAACAAACAAATCTCATAATTTCTTTCTGTGCAAAAAGACAGTTGGCCCTGGGCATTTGAAACAAAATCTTGTTAGTCCTCTCCATGCAGTCCTACTGCATTATCACGTATAAGGGCTTTACTTGCAGTAATGTCCTTTAAAGTGCTGCTGTGTTTTGCTGGGTATCAGGATCTCTCTGCTCCCCAAAGCAGAGCCAGAGGAACTCTTGGTTTTTCCATGACACAAGGATCTCATCTGATGGTGCTTAGGGACCATTGCATCTTTAGTGCTTTCATTTTGTTAACAACATACTGATCTTTACTAGAACCTTCTTAATAATGCCAGGTCCCTAAACAAGGTAAGTTCCTGGGGTTTTAGCAGGGACTACAAAGCCTCTGCTCTGCTCACTGGTGCTATTACAGTGCTAACATAAGTATGCAACACCAAGTGCATGATTTTCACTTCTCCGATGAAAAACTCGTTGCAAGAAATAGGTCTTCTCCTGCATGCACAAAGAGTTCCTGAGTGGAAGTACTGTAGAAAAGAAAAAACCTCGGTAAACTGAGTTCTTCCATTGTAAGAAAAGTCAGCCAAAACCAACAAAAATACAATAAAAATGCCCCAAATTCCATCATAATATGTAGAAAACATTTCTTGTGCAGACATTACTTAGGGCTCTTTGTATAAATTCCCAGGAAGTGCACAGCAGTTGGCTTTATTTTGTTATTTTCTTTCTCTTTCATCTTCATCTTTGTGCGTTTTTTCCCCCTACCTCACGTATGGATATTTTTAGCCCCTGAGCTCTACTGAGTGTTCACCTTGATTTTTGGTGTTCCTATTTTGTTTCTTCTCCTTTCTCAATTCGTCTTTATTCTTTAATGTCTTTGCTTCCCAAAACACCCAGGGCCCCTACTAAAAGGGACTCCAACCTATTTGTAAAATGGAAGCAACATCACTAGCAATTCCCTGCTGAATTTAATAAAGCTTGCCTGGGGACGAAAGGAGATGGGGGTAGGGAATCACCTTTTCAGAAGAAAATTTTCAGTAATTAGTAAGAAAGTCTAATGGGCAATATTATAATTTAATAGTTACACCAGTAGCTAATAAATATCGTATCACATATTAAGAGCTTTTATTAGCTAGTGCGATATACTAACCAGAAAAAAGCTGACTGCTACAGATGAACCATCAAATTTAAGCAGCAAGATTTTGTTTTTCTGCTGCTGCTGTCAGCTGTGGATAGAAGGGGCATCAGCTGTAAAATGGACCACACGCAGCATCTTTCAAACTGTCAGTTTCGTGCCGCCGGGAGACCTTGTGTCCCTCTAACTTTTTATTCCTATTAGTTCAGTTGAAAGAAAATGCACCCCTACTTTAGTAAGCGACACCCTGGAAATAATGAATTACAGAGACAAGTGAGAGTCTGTGCACTCTGCTTAGAAATTCCTATTCATTCCTCTAACTTTGAAAGCAGTCTCATCAAGTTCAGCAGAATTGCCTGCGTGCTTAAAATATCTGTACATGTGTTTATAGATCTAAACTGTGCAGTGCTTTCAGGATAATCAAAATTGATGCACAGCAAATCTTTTCCACACTCACTTAATGTTCTGACTTCCCAGAAAAAGTGTTAAGTGAAATGACAAAGCCCAAACTGCAACAAGAACAAATTCACCACTACGAAGAGATACAAATGATTAAAATAAAACAGTTCAATTAAGGGCATACGAAATAGTGAACACATAAAAATAAATGAGGAAAGAATCGCCCTGGAAATAAAGTTATTTCAATTACAGTTTGTTTTGATAACTTTACGATGCATATACATTGTAAATAAAAAAACAACTTGCAAATTGCCAGCTAAAGAAAGTTATATCAAAGGATTTCTTCCATCCCTACTAAGTGGCCAAAACCACAGGATTATAACATGAGCACCATTCTGTTAATTTGACATTTCATTAAAATAATAATGATAATCTTGTAATTGCAGTTCATTAGAGATTTTTTTTAAATATATAGTAGAATGACTACCAAATACTTTTCTACTAAAACCATTAACACCTTTCTAAGTATATTATCTACACAAACCCAGAAGCCCACTTCAAGGTGCATTTTCTATTTATTTTCTAGTATTCAGAAGTGTTCATTCTGGGCTGAATCCAAGATGGCAAAAGCTGTCAATGAGCATATTTTAACTAAGTTTGCGGCACTTTAAAGGAGATCCCGTGCCTGTTCAAATTCATATCTCTGGGCTTGGACACCTCACTCGTGAATAGTGGCCAGAAGTATCTTTTTCTCATTACTACCTGGCAGAATTTCACCTGTTCCACCCAAATGCAGACCTGACCACAGCGATCCATCCCACTGAGACTTTCACAATGTTTCCTACTTACGGTTGCCAATGGAAGTTACAGCTTGTAAAATATGCAGCTGTATGCATCCAAATGGGAGCTAGTGGATATGAAGTGAGTAAAAATTTCTGTATTATATAACTTATATATATATAAAAATAATCTTTGTGTTGCAAGCTTTAAAATTATTCTGTAATTAGTAGAATTAAGGTCTGGCTATCCTATAAGATATTGTCTTCACACAGCAATAAACCCAATGTTGATCACACTGATAAGACACAGCTTAAAATACCTAACCTCAAGCTGTTTTGCTGTGGGACTTCTACTGAAGACAGCCAGAAAATCTGAGTACAGAATTCCCTTCTTTAAGAAGCAACACAAGATATTTATTTGCCATAACAGAAGCCACAGTCTCATAATGAGAAAGTTCACTTCCTTCTGCTACTGACCTCTCGGTGAGGAAGCATGGTCAGTGCATGATATTTTCTCCATGTAGAGCAAGGAGCGCGGTCCTAAAGCAGTTTTGTGTACATACTGTCCAAACTAACACACTGAAGACTTACATATAGACCTCATCTGCTACAAATGCATGCAAGCCAGCAGAGAAATCTAGAGCTCACTTTTAGCCACAGACATAAATGTGTTCATGCCAGCCAGCCCAAATCAGTAACTGGCAGTGAATAGCCTAAAACAGCTGACATTTCTTTCTCTCTCACTTCTTAAGTGGTTTGCAAAAATATACTCATGCGCATGCCACTGCAACAAGCCAGACTACATCAAATGGAAATATGTACAACTATAGTAAGATCCATCTTCACAAGAAACACTTGGAATCATGGAAAAAAAAAAAAAAAAATGGAAATCAGCATTTGTGACCAGCATCCACGAGGACTCCAGAGAGCACCCACAAAATGAACACCCTCTGGGTGAACAGCAGGCAAAGTTGGAAAGCAGAGGGGAGGAATGAGATGAGATAGAAACTCCCTCTCTCTCTGTGCCAAGCCCTCTACTTGTTCTAACAAACGAGCCATTAGCATCTCCAAATTATCTGGCCCGAGTTACAGCCAGCTCCTTTTCATCCAAGCCCAAGCCCCAGCCAAACATTAGGAAATTACCAGCTGGGTCCAGCACGAAGGCAGCAGGCCTGCATATCATCAGCACCACAGCATCAATGAATCCCAAGCTGCCCTCTCCTTCACCACCTTTGTCTATACATTGAACGCATGTGGCCTTGGAAAGGAACCTACTTACCCTAACCGCTCACTACAAAGCTTGGAGGTAAATTATTACCCACTGTGATTTCTCTGAAGGAACTGGGAAGCAGAAAGAAATAGAGATTCTCAACTGTAATTCTAGGTAACCTTGCAAGAATTGTACAAGCACATTGAAGGAGGTATCTGCATTACCCCTTGAATTATCATGAACATCTGCATGGTCTTTTCAAAGATAAGTCCACAAAATGGGCAAGAACAGGCTCTATAGTTGCACTATGCACAGGTGTGAACTTGTCTAACACAGAACAAAGAAATGAAACTTTCCAAATACTCACAAATATCCCACTGTCATGTCTTAATCTTTGTCCAAGAAAGATAAACTAGAGATAGGACAGTTAATTCTAGCAGTATATTAGTTTACCTGTTAACTAAGAGAGTGTAATAACCAATGAGACATATAAGAAACTCTTTTTCCAAAGACCAGAAAAACTAAATATGAAAATAGATCTTTTTGTGCTTCTTAAGCTTCTGCTCACTTAGACAGTCTCTTAGACAACTTGGTAAGACCTTATAGCCATTAAATGTGGCGACTTCCTACAGCCAGGAAAGTAAGAAAAAAAATGGACGTTTATATGCAGTGCAGTATTCCGACTGAGAACCTCAGATTTTCTAAGCTACAAGGCAGTCAACATTACTTAGCTGTAAAGTGGTATACTTTTTATGACGCTGCAGACTACATAGGACCCAGGGCAAAAGAAGTCCTCACATTAAAAACAATCAGATTAGCATAATAAGAGCAGAAAGCAAAGCTGCAGGAACATTTTGGGAGCTTTTAAGATTTTTTTTCTTTAAAGTATTTCAACTCCTCCAGCCAAAGTAAACATATCACAGATTAGTCCTCAGAAGTGCCTTCAGCCAAAAAGTAAGTTATTGTATAAAGAGAATAACACTGAGAGCTAAGCTAGGCTTTAATAGCCTACATGGCATATAATAGATGTGGGGGGCTCAGAACACAGACTGAAACAAGCACACATTAAAGTTTTCAGACCTAATAAAGACACTCAAAATACAGTAAGCTAGGCAGAATACCACTAATGCATACTCCTCTTATTGTCACTGTGGAATTAAGGATGTATTTTGGTAATTTTCACTCACACAATTTCTGCTGTAGAAAAGATCACACACAAAACAAAGACCTTATTGTTTTTTTTACCTCTTCCCCTGTTGCTGAACCACCATGGAAACGTGACATGCCAGCATCTTTGGATACTCATCACGGCCAAGCAGCATCCTGTCATCTACAAATCATCAAAAATTACAAGCCACAGACATTGAAAAACAGTGGCTTCTTTACAAAGAGATTTACAGGAAGGGAAAACAGGAAAAAGCTCTCTCAAAATCATTTTAATTTGGAACAAAGATTAATATTCCATTTTTTAATATTGATCCTTAAAGAGATTTTCCAATTCTGCATCTTAACAACACACCAGAAGTGCTGTGTGAGTCTAGACCAATATCCCAGTGCCAGAAATCAAACAACAAAAGAAACTACACAGATGAAGCAGTTAAAGACTAATCTGTCTGCCTGAAGTTATGTGGAAATTTTTCTTAGATCACAGAATCATAGAAAACCAGGCTGAAAGGGACCACAAGGTTCATCTAGTCCAGCCTCTCACGGTAAAAGCATAGCTTAAATAAGATGAGTCAGCACCCTGTCAAGCTGACTCTTAAAGCTGACCAATGCAGGGGAATTTACCACCTCCCCTGGGAGACTGTTCCAATGTCTGATTGATGTTACACCCTCATGCACAGTCTGAGCCTGACCCTGGTGACTTTCTGATCTCAGGGCACCCCTGTCCTCCAGCCCATCCCTCCAGGTCCTAGACCTCACCTGAGCGAGCTACCTCTCAGCACGGGGCAGGTTGGCAGCATGAGCCCCACGCTGCCTCTTTCAGACTCATACACTTCTCCCAGGCCAGCAGAAAAGATAAGCCAAATTTCCAGAAAGGTTCTGCTCTGCTTGTGACTAGGACAGCAGAAGCTCCTACCAGATATAAAGTACATGGTGGAAAAAATGCTCACTCGGTTCCAGTTGTGTGAGAATGGCCTTCAAAGTAAATCCTAAACATCAGTGTAAGATGTATCCCAGAGGCAATTTTCTGCACCCTCAATTAAGATAGTTGATTCTATACCTACTTCCTAATTGCCTACATTTATCAAAGAGTTCTGGGCCAGCACTGTTTGTTTTCTGACCAATTTATTTTTCCTTATGATTTTCTCTAACAAACTTTGAATTACTCAGAAATAACCTTGATTTAACACCTACTAGCAAATACAAAGGAGCCCAGACACTTCAGAGAGCTGGCAGAGTTTGAACTTGTGGACACAAGATGCTTGGAGGGTCTGTCTCAGGGATGTCCCCCAGAGACATTGCGCTCCACAAACATTACTAACTTGTAGTTAAGCAATTTCCAGTTCTCATGCTCGATATTACTTAGGAGGAACAGAAAGACAGGCAAGAAGCTTGGAAGGCATGTGCTCTGATCACACACCAATAGCATTATGCTCAGCAAACTTCACACTCTGCAGTAATGCTTATTCTGTGTTTTATGCAGTGAATTAATTGTTAATCATATATGAGTACTGCCCAATACATTTATAGTTAGTGAAAAATGTTCTTCAATAAAATATTAGCAGTTAAATGATCAAAAGTTTAATTTGCTTAACTTATAATAAAGTTGCTAATGAGCTTCTTTTAAAAATTCCAACTCATTACTACATGAAATATATGCACAGTTCTGATTCCTCCATATAGTAACACCCAAATTCTTAATTGTACATCCAGCAAAAGCACCCATTTTTTTAATGTATTTCCCTCTGAAGTGCACCTTTGAGTGGACTCAAAAGGTAAGTTACTTCTTTGGATTGAAATGAATCAGTGACAATTCCTTTCCATGCTCTTCCTCAAAATGAAGTCATCATCTCTTCCATTGCAGTTGGGCAAACCTAAACACCTGAACATGAGCATATCATTCATATCTTCTTCTATAAAGGTACTGGCCTCTCTTCATTCAAAGGAGAGTTGGGTGACGTATGTTTCTAGAATAGATGGCCTTGTTAAACAATTTCAAAGTTACCTAGGATAAATTCAGACTATTCTTTCTCAAGATCAAACCTCACTTTTTCAGCAGCATCAAAGACATCAAGAGTATCTAGGACACATAACAGTTTTGGTCATGTTGCTTACTAGACATCTTCAAAACTGGCACATACAACAGTATAAAAAAAGTCAAACAAGAAAAATATGAAGGCTGTAATGACATCCTCACACATAGAAGCTCTCAAAAAATACACTGCCTCTTTCACTACCTCCTCTGGTTCCAAGAAATGGCAGTCTAGATTTTCATGCCCTGTTGGCTCCGCTGCATGCCACGATATGCAAGCAGATGATTGATGGAACACTATCAAAGCCCTACTTGTTGGCAAATGCACACTTGAGAAAGGATTCCAGATCTCCAAGCACAGCAAGAATTAAGAATGTCTGTAGGCCATTTGTTTCAGATTTACATTCAGTATCTAACAAACACAACTATCCTTCTATCTGGTTCTTGATTAGAAGAATAGTTTTGGTTTACCTATGAGAAAAGTATTTATTCTAATTCTCGATGAAGCAGGTAATCAGGACCAGCCAATATCTGGGAGGCATTCAGTGGGAAGCTTCCACGGAGGAGAAAGGAGCTAGCAAGTGCTGGGAATTTTTAAGAATGTTCTCCTGGAAGCACAAAAACAGTTCATTCCCTTTAAAGATAAGGGAAGTAGGCGGAGCAAGAGACCACCTTGGCTTAACTGTGAGTGTCTGAGTCTGCTCAAAACCAAACCAGAAGCATACCAGAGATGGAAAAGCAGACAGATACCTGTTGAAAACTACAAGGGCATTGCCAGGGATGCAGAGATGCAGTTAGAAAAGCAACACCTCAGCTCGAATTTAAATTGGTCAGAGAATTAATAACAGTAATTACAAGAAAGGGTTCTTCAGGTACATAAACAACAAGCAAAAACAGAAGGAAAATATTGGCCCACTGTTAAACAGGAGAGGTGAATTAGTGACCAACAACATTGAAAAGGAAGAAGTTCTCAAAACTTTCCTCACCCCTGTCTTTACCAGCACTGCTGGGTCCCAGGGTTTGGGAACAAAAATCCAGGTTGATGCAAACATAGACCCACCATCAGTGAAGGAAATGTTGGTTTGTGAACTGTTACAGGAGTCTGACTCCTACAGATCGATTGGCCCTGACAGTATCCACACGAGGGTATTAAGAGAGCTGGTTGACACTTGCAAGGCCAAACTCTGTAATCTTACGGAAGTCGTGGAGATCAGGGGTCACACCAGAAGACTAGCAGAAAGCTAATGTCACCCCCATCTACAAGAAGGGCTTAAAGGAGGATCCAGTAAATTACAGGCCCATCAGTCTTAATTCAGTCCCTGGGAATGTTATGGAACAAATCCTCCTGGGGGCTATCACAAGTCAAATGAAGAGCATGATTTGGAAAAGACAGCACAGATTCACTATGGGCAAATCATGCTTGATAAGCCTGATCACCTTCTATGACAAAGTAACCTGCTCAGTTGATGTGGGCAGAGTGGTGGCCATTGTCTACCTGGATTTCTCCAAGGCTTTCGATACTGTTTCCCACAGCCTACTCCTAGAGAGACTGATAAGTTACGGTCTAGGCAAGTGGTCTGTGTGGTGGGTGGCTGGCAGCCCACAACCAGAGGGTGGTGGTAAAAAGCTCCTTTTCAAACTGGCAATTTATCACAAGTGGGGTCCCCCAGGGATTGATACTGGGCCTAACACTGTTTCATATCTTCATAAGTCAAGGATGATGGGATCAAGTGTACCCTGATGAAGTTTGCCAATGATACCAAACTGAGCAGGGAAGTGGACGCTTTGGAAGGGAGAGTTACTTTACTGGAAGAGCTGGATAGGCTGCAGAGTAGGTTAACAAGAATCTTACAAAATAAGAGAACAATCAGCCATTGGAATAATTTCCCCAGGTCAGTGGTGAATTCCCCAACATTGGACACTTTTAAGATTTGGCTGGACAGGGTGATGGGCCATCTTGTCTAGATCATGCTCTCGCCATGAAAGGTTGAATGAGATGATCCTTGAGGTCCCCTCCAACCTGGTATCCTGTGATTAATATGAGCATAGATTCTCACTCTGTATCATTCAAGACAGAATTTGCACTAAAATTCCCCACCTTTTTGTAAGGGAATTGGTCCAAATTGGACAGTGTATTTTCACACATTTTCAAAAGCTTGGGCAGTTTCCCAGCTGGACATGCATTCAGGTCCCAATTGATGCAGCCAGAGTGTCCCTAAGCAACTTTTTGTAGGCAGCACTTGTGCTTTACCTGACCCATGTGGCACATGTTTTTTGTATAGCCCTCTCATCATTTATCTCTTCAATGAAATGTGATACAGGCATGCAAAGATACTGAAGACCCCATGCTAGCTAAATCATAGCCTTTCCTAGGACTGTATTCTTATAGACACTCAGGATTTATAGTTCAGAGCTAACACAATCAGTTTCACCTTACCTAGACTTGTATTTCTCTGCTTCCCTTTCCCAAAGAATGTTTACATTAAAACCAGAATCCTAACAAGAATATGGAATTGGTTTTTTCCCCACATATGACTCCTCCACTGAACCACATCATGTTGTTCTATCACCCACGAGGCATTTCCTTCCTCCTAAGCTGGATAGTCAAGCAAAGCAAACTTCTTTCCTGCAGAAGTCAGCCGAGCTTTCTGAAGCTCAGCAAGTTCCCCAGAATCTTATTTACAAACTTTCTTTGTTCTGCTTCTGGAAAAATACTGAATGTTCCCTGCAGAGTTATTTGGTTGAAGCCACTTTCCGTAAGACTCCACCACCAGTTGTTCCCAGTTCAGTGTGCACCATCATGGCTCAGGGTCATCTATCACTCCTGCTCCAGGCCTCAACACCACATCACCTGAGGCATCCCATGATAAAGCAACTGAACCAGAATTCATAATCTGAATGCTGAGACTCTATAAATACAACAGTTTCCAAACCCTCACTCCTCGCTCAAATAGTTTCTGAAAAATCAAGCAAGTCCATTGGTGAATCCAGAAATCAGCAATTCCAAAATGAAAAAAGGCCTGTGTTTGTGGTATGTAATTATATCAACAGAGTGTGAATTAGTACCAAAAACACTCACTTTCTTGTAACAGGAAATTCATTCTCAGATTTTTCCATCCAACGTGAAAGAGTGCTGAACAGTTAATGGTCAAATAAAAGCAGAACCTAGCCAAAACTAGTAATTAGAATCTAATAATTAGATCACCAAATCTCCTCCTCCTCTGTATGGAAAAAGATTCCACCTAACTCAGGATTCAGTAGGTTTGGTCTAACTTTGAAAACAAATACAAGCAGAGCCTGTCTTTCCTTTGGTTCTTCCTAAATCCCCAGAAATTAAGAGACCCAATTCTATCTTCAAATTTCCTGCATACAATCCCAATGGCATTATATAGAAATATGATTACATATAAAGTTGAACCAACTATTCTTTTCTTTCATGAGAGAATTTTTTACCTCATATCCTAAACTAACCTAAAATTCCTGTCAGGTGCCACAATAAGATCTACACTTCCTTCTAGGAAGACATTTCCCTGCACTGAGGCATAATAATCTTCCATGATATGTATATGTCATACAAGTTTGTGTAGCCAAACAAATGAGACTGAAAATCAAACCTTAGTCAGAATGCTACTCTTATCACAATATAGCAGAAGTCTGATGATATAAACTATGTATTTTTTTCCTCAGATGTGTTTTTCTAAGAGCTTGTAAAAAGGAAAACTAATGTTGTTGATGTAAAGAACACTGAAGATTCAGTCAAAACACCCAAAAATGTGACAACAAACGTTTTAAACAGAAAAAAAAAGTACTCTACTGCACAGAGAGGAAAATATTTGGACTGAGTTCTTATGAATGCTATTGAGCTTTCCTCAGCTTTCACCAAGTGAAAGGACCTGTGTCCCTAACCAGGACAGAGAGGATGGAGGGGCAGAAACTAAGGTTTTGAGGCAAGAATTAAAGAACTGAAGTTGGGAAAAGCATCACGAAAAAGGACTTTCCCTCTTCTTTTCTTCCTTCACTTACAAAATATTGAAAATCATTTTTGTGCAAACCATTATTTTTGACCATGCACTCTTTTTGCTGTCACTTTTAAGTCCCCCTAGACAGAAGTCTATGGAAAATGACTACTCAAGATATATTTGAACAAATCCTCTCCAAAACAATAAGCAGCAATTATCAACAACCTTTTCAGAGAGAGGGCTCATAACAGACATCCACTGGGATAATTCTCCCATTCGGATCATTTAAGGGAATGACACCACATATGGCACATAGAAGTGAAGTTTCACTATACATCTCTTTCCTGTCACTGTAATGTCAACCCAGAGGAGTGTGTTGATCCTGTGAATGTTCTTATCCTGATCTTGTTATTTCTGAAAAGGATACTCAGATGCAGAAAAAGTAAGAATATTTTCCAACACTACCCTATTTGTAGCTTAAAAAAAATATATAGTTTCTGTGCAAAAAGACAAAACCAAAGTTTCATAAACTAAATAGCAAAGCTAAACAAAGAGACTGGAGGCCAATCTTTTCTTCAGTCACACCAGTCCCATCCTCTGCTAGGAGCACAGGCTTGGCTTAAAACATCCTCACAAAGAGTGATCTGATGGTTCATCTACAGGAGAGAAGTTCTTGCTACACCATTTCTCCTCACTCCAGGTCCTGACTTAGTTTTTCTTGTTCCAGAAGAGAACAAAAGCACATCTAAAGCTCCCTGCAATGGAAATCTTCAGATGGTCATTAGGTCTCCTTACACTGCCCTTGGGACAGGCTTTAGCTTAGGCAGGTTGTGCACATCATGTATTATTTTGTGTACAAATACAGATTTTTGTTACAAGCCCAAATACAAGATCACAGTTAGATTTAAAAAAAAATACTACAAACTGTTTCAAATACAGTAGAAGGCTTGATGGCATCCACTGGACAAAAAAAACCAGACAACAGTTGAAGTGAGAATCATTGCTTTGCCAGAAAATTACAGATCAAACTGAAATTGAAACCCTTGCCTAACGAATGGAGGAAAGCGCACACACACAGAAACCCTGCCTTTTCTTTTCCTTCCACCTGATCCCCATCTGGGGTGTACTTGTGTGAGAGCTACAGACACTGCATGCTTCAAGATCCTGTCCCCACAAACCAAAAAAAATCTTACATATATGTGTTTTAAATTTGAGGTCTTGGTATTAGGAGCAAATGTGTTAGGCGCAGTAATGTTTTGAAAACTGTTTTTATACAGTTAAATGATGGGAACAGAGGGGTTTAAATCCATCTTAAAGAGATTTTCCAAGTCATGTTCTATTACCTCCTGATACGAAAAAAATCCCCAGCTACCTCCTTCAAAAAGATGCATTTATAAATTTCCAGAAACACATAGGTGATATATGTGAATTGACGTTAAGGTAGAAAGAAAGCTTTCCAAGCCAAAACGACAAATAATTTCTACTGCTGTGCAAACCAAAGTGAGGCAGTGCTTGCATAGATCTTCATACTATGCTCATCACTCTGCTGCAGTTACATGCACCCCGGTCTTAACATTATTGGGACTTAGAATTAATGACCTGCTGAGATTTATAGGGCAAATAACACCTCTCAGCATTACCACTTCAGGGGGCTCTACAGCCTTAAACAGGCATTAGAAGGTCACTCAGAAAACTCTCATTAAGTTCAACAGAGTTCAAATAAGGCTCTTTGCCATTGAAAAAAAAAAAAGGGGGGGAAAACTGTAAACGGAGATGCTTTAAAATAATCTCACCTTTATCAGTATTTCCATAAAAATCTCTGTGCAGTGTTTGTTGGTTTGGTTTTGTTTTAGGGAACCGCTTAGTAGCATTTGCTAGTTGCATGCAGTTGAGTCCATTTGGGTTTTTTCCATCTCTTCCAAAAATGTGGAATAAATACAACTGGATCTAGCACTGGTCATAATGCAGTGAGAAATGAAAGAATAGTTTGTGTACTAATGCAAGCATGACAGATATGACTATTGAATGACGTCTAGAGGGATTGCTCGGCATTTGTGGAACTGTGGAGAATTCACTTGGCAACGCGCCCTGTAAGTGAGAAGTCCCTAAATTAATATTGCCCAGTTGCAGTAACTGAGGCAACTGAAATCATCTTTGCTCACAGACAGCATTGCACACGGATTGCTCAACGTAGACAATTCCATATGTTCTTGTGTTTCCCTTCCCCCTTTTCACAGGCATGGCTCTCTTTGAGCAACCCAAACTGCTGGGAGTGATGCAAGTCACTGAACAGTAACCACATATGTTGCCCAACAGAAAAAAGTTTTGAAATTAAGGAAAAGCATAGCATTTTGGGGAAAGAAACAGACTAGAAGAGAAACAGATAGGATCAAAGAAATTCAGAACTCACAACTGGTTTTTTTTTCCACTTAAGGATTTTTTAATGAAGAGGAAAAAATGCCTAAGTAGGTAGCTGGTTGAACTTCTGACTGGCATGAATTAAGCCACACACACAATTTATAATAGAAACACCAACAGACACCTTTAACTGCAGCACCACTGCGAAATGCCACCATAATTAGGCTAGAAATTCTGTGCTTCGAGTCATGAACAGGATGTACTCAGCCTTATTTGCTATATAGGATCACGCCATCCAAGCACAGGCAACAACATTTATTGAGAAATTCACTGAAAGATAACAACTGATTTAAAAGGGGTTCATGTAAGTTTAGTTAAAGAGCAACTTCAGAGATTATTTTCAATTACAGAGATAAAATCATGGCTTCTCTCAGAAGGAAAAAGAAGGAAGTCTTTTTTTTCTATACACTACATAGAGCATGTGAAAGCTTTAAGAATAGCCTGATTTCACAAACAATATCACTCTCCTAATGTACCTTAACTCTGCTTTTCCCTCCCTCAAGTTATTTTTTCCAATTATTTTCAACATTTTCTTTGATCGATTAATAAAAAGCAGCTTTCCTGCTGCAGATAACAGGTTAAAGAATTCCCTTTTACATTGAATAGGTCTACCCTACTCTCAAGAATACTAACTGATGGGTTTATTTTCTTTCACCAAATCTGCAGAGCTCTGGCCAAGGACTGACTTTTTCTGTACAGATCCTCATTGATTTGAGAGAGCATGAGGATGACAGCAGCACATATGCACTAAGTTCCAGTCCTCCTAAACTTGCATAAGGATCTACAGTTAATAAACCAGAAAGCCTCTGTTAATTTACATTTTTTTAAAAAATAGCTTTACCAGCTTGTCTTGAAACACTGCAGATCTGGAAAAAAGCCTCATCTTCAGCCTCTAGAAATTCACTATCAAGTAGGTCAGCATCCCTATTAAGTAACACATGGCATCCTCACCAGATGCAGAGGGAATATATCTACAGTGTCTACTTTAGACATATACCTTTGCTATGCCTTAAGTTTGTAATTGCAGAGTTCCTGTACACTCGGCAGAGATATTCAGACACCTGGAGCAGGCAATACAGAGCCCAAGGGGCTGCACCACATACACTGTGTACGCTTAATTCGAGCATTTATGTTACATGCCCAGAGCAAGTCTGTGCAATCCCTCTACGCATTTCAGCACAGTACCATGGTTCATGCACGCTGTACATATGAACCCAAGTCCCTTTGCTATTCCAGTCTTGCTGCCTCATTTCATTACCTGCACCTCCATGGGTAAGAGGAAATTGCATATGCAATATGCCTCTGATCCTCTTTGGGTAACAGAAAACTTCAGGAGGTAAAGGGCAGGACGTAGACAGAAATAAAGGAAGAAATGAGATTTATTTTCTTCGGCACAGAAACGTGGAGACATGTCATGAACATATATTAGCCCTCTGCAGACAACTACTCAAGATGCTGATGGAGCTGACAGTGCAATCTTGTCACACACCCATCAGACCACCACCGGACTCAAACACGGCAGACCTTGCAGCTCCAGAGCAGTTTAGCCCTTCTAAATACATCTTATCTTAAACTAATAAAACATACCCTGAAAAAAAACATAATCCATATTCCAAATAGTAGAGTCACTGACAAGACACAGATCTTTCCGAGGTAAAAGAGGAAAACAAATATGGCAGAACATTTAAGACCTTACCAGACTGGGGGAAAATCCCACCTTTGTAGAGAAACTACTGCCATTCATATGCCTTTAAAGACAAAACCAAAAGTTTTCTAGTCATAAGCCATCACAACATTATTGGCTGATCACCTGCTGTCTTGCATGCACATGAAGCTGTTTTTCCAGCAAATTTTGTTCACTGACATTGCCCAAATGAGTGTCTCTCAAAATAAAAAAGTAAAAAAATAGCCCATTGAAAATAACTCCCTAATCTGCCATCCTTTCAATAGAACTGAAGTGCTCTTCACACACATAGTACACAAGCATCTTCAATTAGCAGGGAACTATTTTTAAATACATGAAGGATAAGATATGAAATTAGTTTCATGGGGAACGAGAACCTTAGAGATTATTTACTTTCCCTTAATTACTCTGAGTCACCACTCATTTAGCTTTCCAATAGTACTACCTATTTCACACACAAATTTTGATACTAAAGATACGCGTGTTTTTTGAACATTCAAGATTATGGACCTTAATGATAAATAACCACATTTCTCAGACTGACTTACACATATAAAAGCTAATTAAAGATACCATAGGGTACAAATAGTCCTTTCTTTGGAACAACTGCCTCAAAGTAAGGATCCCCACATAAAAGCAAGCACCTTTCCCTGAGCAAAAGCATCCAAACTCTGACAACTGTACAAAATTATTACACTAGGTACACGTAGCATCTTATACTACTGATCTTATATAATGTAAGGGGCAAAACAAGGATTATTATTTAAAAATCATTTTTGAGAGCAAGGAACCCAGGTGGCAGGACAGCCTACCCAAGTCCAGAGTCAGAGAGAAGCTTGAGTTTCTAAACCTCCAAACAAGAAGAAATTAAGTGTGGCCATACAGCACTATGGTCCCACGTTCACTACTAATTTTTACTTTGTATAACACAGGCACATTTCTGTCAGTTGCACAGGACACACAAAAAGAAAAATCAGAGTAGATGAAATAGTATTCCAGAAAGAGAGCACTCGTGGCATATTTCAATTATAAAATTTAAGAAAAATAGTAACAAAGAAGCTAAGGTCCACAATCTTATCTCTGTGGAACTAAATAAATTAAGATCTTTATATGACAGAACCTCACAATACAAAAAAAAAAAAAATCAGGAAAAGTTAATAGAAAGGATGAAGGGAGCAAAGAAAAGGAAAGTAATAAAGTGGATAGTGCATTAAACAAAATAGCAAGTCTGAAATATAAAAGAAATGGAGTTCAGTAAAAAGACATGGGACAGATGGACACAAAGAGGAAAAATGAGGGTTACAAAAATGAGAGAAGGCAAGACAAAAAGGGCTAGGGAGATAGACATAAATGATGGCTTAAAATAAAGTAGTAGTAGTAGTAATAATAATAATAATAATAAACCCAAACAAAACAACCAAACAATCACAGCTTTACATTCCTCCCCAGAAATTGCTCTAGAAACCAGAGCTAGAAGGAAAGTAAGTGAAATTCATTACACTGGCTAAGAAGCATCATTCAATGCTGACAGCTCAGGGCTCAGTCCTGTCTCTGTCAAGCAGTGGGACTTCTTGCCAGAACTTCTCAGCTCCCATGGGATTAAGGCTGAGCTGAAGCAGTGCCTGGATGATTTTCTGCACTTTAACACCTGAGACATGGCATAGCATAGTATCAGCTCTGGATTTTTTAAGATGATTAGTCTTTACTAAGTAACAAAATTAAGAGGTACAAAAACCATCACAGTACTACATGTAGCAGCACATACTACTGCCACCACATATCTGAAATTACGAGGTCTCTCATTAAGCAGTTATCAAACCATTTATTATGTTATAAAGTACTGATAATTTTCCTATCAGCTGTCAATGGCTAATTTTTCAGAAAAAAAAATTATAGGCTGTTAAAGCAATTAGCAAAGGAATCACTGTGAAATAAAGTAGATTTTCTGAAGGCTTTCCAGAGAGAAATGGTAAGAAAGGAGCTTTGGGTTCCACTTTCCGCCAGTGAATATTTTGCTGTTCCAGCAAAACGACCACTGCAGCTGAGAGAGACACTGAAAAGAATTTCTCAAATCGCTTATTAGAATATAATGAATATTAACAATAGACAGTACAAATTCTCTTGAGAATTGACTATTGCTGGGTTTTGGATCCCTTTTTCTAGGCTGTTAAGGTTGCTAGGGAATTTCACAGTTAATGGTGTATTTCCATATGAATGTCTGAAGAAAGGGGAGGGGTCTGCAAAACTGAATCTTAAGTGTGGAGTTTCCTTTGTGCATCCAAGAGAAAAAATATGATGTTCTTGTAAAGCTGAAATGTCAAACTTAACTGTACATTGTCAAAGTTGTTTAGAAGACAAATTTATACAAAAAATGTTTAAAGAGGCACTGTGAGAAAGAACTTGCTTCTCTTACTATGGTCAGTAGCAATGCACCAGACTTGCTATCATACATACTCTAACCGCAACAAGTGGTCTACAAACCACAGCAGCTTTGTTTTGCTTTAATAGACAAAAGCAACAACTTTATTTTGTTTTAAACAGATTATATGTCCATTTTTCATATACCATTTGGAAAGCACATTGCTGTGGGCTTCCCAATGACAAATACACTGAGGCACCAGCAAATGACAACACACTTTGTACTCCTTGACACAGATGAAAGAATTCAATTCAACTCTTTATTTTTTCTATCTGGAAAGGGAAATGTCTGAGAAAAAATATTTTTTAGCCCTACTTCCTGAGAATGAAGCTTAAACAATGCTCAATCTGCATCTTCATCTGTTTCTCCTCCCTTCTCTTCACTAACTTTGGGTGACATTGGTCAAGAGCAACCAAAACTGACAGAGAGCAGTGTCCCTTTGTTTTCATGAAAGTAAGTGGCTGAACAAAGGAGAAAAATAACAAACATCCCATGGTTTGAACGGCAGGTACTTAACCTTGCATCAGAAAATCCCCAGAGCAATCACCACCAAAAGGGAACCTGCTGCGAACAAGGTCAGGTTGGCTCCATGCTCACACCACCACCATTTATCTGGTTATCTGGTTATTCTCCCCATCCTTTAGTATTCAAAACATCCCAACTCAGGCAACTTTTATTTACTGCAAGCACACAGTAAATACAGACATGCTTTCATTGGCAACTGCTGTGACAGCTGATCTTCACACCACAGTATTATCTTAATAAACTGTCTCTCAGCCCCAGGGTCTTTGTTCTCATATAAGTGACCTGCAGTTGGTCACCCTGGATCCTATACAAAGCATGGCGAGCACAGAGGTTATACGAGTTAATTGCATAGTGACTATAAAAATTCCATGCTTTCTTCCTTTCAGCAACGTGGTCTCTCTCTCCGGAAAACAACTGGAGTTACACTGTAATTCAAGTTAATGATAGAACTACGTATCTAGATAACTCTATCATTAGTTGATGTTACCACTACACGAGCTTGTCTGTATGATATTTGACAATGAAATTCAAAGTTAAACAGCCTCCTCCAGAATGAAGACAATATTGGATTAATTAGGTAACTTGCTACACATTTAGAAAATGAAGATGAATATCCCTTTTATAACCATATTAAAATCCTACAGAATAAGAACCAGACTGTATTCTGTTATTGTAGTGTAACTCATGAATATCTCTTTAATTACTCAAAATTTACATCACTGGAGATGAGAATCTGGCCCCACACATCTTAACAGAACATTTGACTCATTACTCATGTAAAAAGGACACAATCTCCATCAACACATAATGCATAGAAATTGATTTGTTTTCTAGGAGAGTTCAAAATTCTCTGCCAAAAGAACTCGTATTCTGGTACTCCTAACATACTATGTTATTTTTATTAGTCTGCATGCTACTTTTGCTACCAGCTATGGAGTGAACGTCTGGAGAACAGCAGAAACTGGGGTTCATTACTTAGTCTTTGCTCCACACACTTCCAAGAATTCAGGCAACTTTCTTCCTCTGACCGAAGACAGACACTGGAAATACTGTAAGAAGTCCATAAAGCTTTTACAAGCTAAAACACAAACCACAGACTACCAAATTCATTTTGTAACATGATTATTCCTCCAACACAGTCCAAAACTGAAAGCATGCATCTGTAAATAAAATACACAAAAACATCGTAGCTGAGTCACAAGTCTCTCAACAGTCTGGTCTACCATTCTTTCAGTCTATTTTTAGTTGTGCTTTAACAACTCGGGATATGTCTACATTACCTTCTTAAAGATTAGTTTTCTCTCTGCCTAAGCTTTACAATGCTTCTGCACCAGCCAGGACTGAAGCTCAAGTTATGTTAGCAAGGGATCATGTGTGAAGAAGTGAATATATCAAAATGTTTCAAGCCTAACAGCGCAACATGGCAAAATGCTCCACATCGAGCTGGGCAGGAGAGAAAATATTTTCAATCCTGAAACATCCATTCTCCTATAACTTGACTGCTACATTTTCCACTGTTCTGACACAAACAGGGATAACAGACTGATGATCTGGATTTCAGTTTAAGTTATGAAACCACACTCCTTCTGACTGTCCCATTTCCCTTCATCCCACTCACTGTAAGGCTTGGTGAGAATCACAGACAAATAGAGCTGGAAACAACTGTGCAACGTATCAGCTGAATCCTTTAAAGGCAACACAGTTATATCTACCACATTCTTGAAGGCTTCAACTGGTGAAGGCCCCACAACATTCACACAATCCATTCTAGGACCTCTCTGTATCCTTACCACTAGAAAAAATTTCCTAAACTTGTTTTCTCTTGCAACATATTCAGCTTGTTACTATTACTCTACTCCCATGGGCACTGCAGATTTTTTTTTTCCTGTTCTCCATCTTCACTTAAAGCATTAAAATCGTCATTCTGTTTCTACAGCTGCTGAGACCTCCTTCAACATTTTCCTCAAGTATTTGGTGTTATTTATCTGCAAGTCAGAGGAAGAAAATTTCCACTTGCACTGGAGTGTCACCAGGCTGTAGCTGGTCAAAATCCTTCTGAAACTATCATTTGTTGCCTTCCTAAGATTACCAGTTCTATGGGGAGTGTCTTGCTGTATAAATTTTTTTTTACAAAGGTCATGTTCAAGTTCAGCGTACATAAACTTGCATTATTGAGGACCAGAGTGGAGGCAAAAAAAACCCCAAAACAAACTAAGATCTTCTTCAGAGGATGTCTAAGAGTAACTGAAGGAAGGGAGGATAAATACTCTTTTTTGCGGTCAGCTCTTAATTACACAGATGGTTCCTTCTCATTGAGAATGAACTCAGCATCAGGACAAACCTGCTTCAGAAGTTCTCATTTCATTTTGTTTCTGCTGCTGCTACGCTTGGTCCTCAGGCGCTTACAGAACAGCTCCTTGTCGTGCAGCCAGCCCATGGCATCCCTTAGAGACACGACTGAGTGTGTTACAAAGATCTGCGTTTTTCCTTGCATGGATGCTTACAGCCACTCTCTGAACATTTCTCATATTCATTGAGCCACCCTGCATTAACAGAAGTGCTGTTCATTTTAGGTTTGAGGTTTTAGTTCTGCATTTCTCTTTTACTTTATCCATTTAACAGTGAGGTAGTGAATTTAAATGTCTTCAAAAGGGCAGTACACAGAGGCTTACATCTCACCCGATACTGCTCATTTTATGTTATGCTGGCAGAAATGTTAGCACAAAAGGAAGTTTCTCACCAAGTCTGACATCTTCATTTTCCTGGTGTTTAAGACAGGAGAGGCTATTGCTCTTTCTGCTCCCTGATAACAAAGACAAAACTGATTCCTCTGGAAGGAAGCGACACTGGGGAGCTACTGAAACAACTACAGCAGTAACTTCAGTGATCATCACAGCTACATTTCAGTGATGACAGGGTTGTCAAAGCATCTCATCTTCAGGTTTATCAAACTCAATCTTCTGCTTTCAATTCAATATTCAGTTTCATCTGGCAGCCCATCTGACACTGAAGAACCAAAAGGAACAGATTTTCTGCATGATTTCAAGATGACCACAAGTCTTATGTCTAGCTACTCTTGCAACATTTGTACCTTAGGTATAGAATTGTTTGATTACAGTGGACTGACTGACTTGCTTCACACTACTCCTTTTATTCTTGGGCAAGATGAGCCTGAAAATTATTACTTTTCTCATTTCTATTTTACTTGTAGTATATAGCACCAAACAGAATCAAGTTTGTTATTATGAAAAAGGTACACCTAGGAGCAGGACTGGCAAGCTGGCCTCATACAAAGCTGCGCTGTCAGATGTGCTGCCTCCTTCCTGACTTGAACAAATGAAGCCCACTCTGACCACATAGTTCTCTACTCTCTTCCTTCTCATCACTATCCGTGGAGAGTGGATTACATTAAGCAGCTGCTCTGTTCTTTCATTATCAGCGAGCCTTCTCTTTCCTTTTCCCCAGATACTTTATGCAGTTATATAATTTCACTTAATATTTTCCAGTAAACTTAAAAAGAAATTCCAGTTTTTCAGCCTTTGTCTTTTACTTAGAAAGCATTGATAGTTTTTTTTCCAGGCTGAAATTACAGTCACCCTCTACTTTGCAAAGAAAACAATATAAACTACACATTACATACATTCTGCAAAATGATACAGAAGTTAAACAAACGCATCATGAAAAACAAGACTGCAAAACCCAACTAATGACATACACACCACACCTGGTTTCACATGTTTTTTCTGTAATAGAATTAACCTTACAGAATTGACAAGAAACTGGCCAGCTAAGTAGATCGGGAACAGTACACTAAGGCTTTCACCTGGAGGGTATCAAGTTCAGCCTAGCCCCCTCTAGGAACTGAAACACATGCTCTCTCACAGGCTATCGATGAAATAAAATGGTAATGGCAATCCATCTGGTTCACGCAAAATGGGAGATTACATTGCAGAAAAAGAGTCATCAGCATATACAGTATTTCTTCTTACTGTTAAGATATGAATAACCAAAAGGCTAGCCTTCATTTGCTAAAATGAAATTAACCTAAGATATGTTCATTTTAGGCCAGCTAATGAAAAGGCAATGTAAGGAAAATTCTAAATCAAACGTACTTCCCAGGACCTTTAAGACTTCAGCTTCCCCATGTAACGGCCTGCTGCCAACACCTCCATTTATGCTCTGCATGAAGATGCTGGAAGCCAGATGTGCACATGCAAAGAAGGCACGAGGATTCACAAACAGACCACACTTTTACAGCTAGGAAATCCTCACAGAGTGCTTGTTCACATCCAAGTGCCCATTGTCCTTATCTGCCAGCAGAGGACCATGAACACACACTTTCTTGACGCATCTATAACCATATTACCCCAGGCCGTGATCTCCGCAGATTTCACTGCTAAGCAAGGGTCACACCTCCAAGGAATACTCTCAATAAACTAAGTGGATCACTTATTTGCTAAATGCAACTCTTTCTTCTGAGTCAGTGTTGAAGTAATGCCAACTTCCATCACAAGTCACTAGAAGAGATTAATCCATGGATCTTTGCCACCAAAATACAGGCCTCTACCACTGGAGAATGAGAGGGAACTGCTCCACTTGGTAGAAAATAGCAAGCTCTTATTCTATATGCAGAGGAGCCACTGAATTAGGATATAGCACAATTTCACAGAATGTCAGACCAGCAAAATATTAGGAAGCAATCTGCTGCTTACAGATGAAACAAACTTATTTGTCATCATTGAAAGTCTTCCTGACTCTTCTCATAAGGGCACAAGTATCTGCGCTCATTCTAAGAGCACTCTCTCAATCTGGTTATTGCATTCCACCTTCCTAAATTCACCCCATGCCTTTATCCGCTACTTCTATTTCGTTTCTTTGCTTCTGTGTCAAAATGCTTCCTAACAGGTATGGGTAAGTCTAAACAGAGTTATAAAAAACACTGTTAAGCTCTCACTGTATTCTAACCAGGCAGAGCTGCTATGTCCTAATGCAGTTTTACACTGGATGTAGGGCACAGACCCCTTAAAAGTCTATATAAAGCCAACCTGTCATACCAAAATAGTTGTATATTGTCTATTCTGGCCATGGAAGGACTGTTCCTGATCATATATTGATGAGATACAAGGTCTCGTATACCAAACCCCACATCCTAAGTGTTAACACTACGTTAAAGGGACCTGTATAAAAATGCTTTAAAGTTTCATTTAAATTAACTATAAAAATATCTAAAAATCTATTAACAAAAACAAATGGTAATTAAGATTGTTGTTGACCAAGCTTCTCTCTGCAAAGTTGACAGAATAATAATCTTACATTTACACAGTATCTTTCAGTCTCAAGGATTCCATCCAACAAGTCTGATCTCGCACACACACACAATCACAGAATCGCTCGGTTGGAAAAGACCTCTGAGATCATCATGTCCAACCGCTCCTGTCTACCCCCTAAACCATATCCCTAAGTACCTCGTCTACCCGC
>NW_010202848.1:6732-10278 GCF_000695765.1 Mesitornis unicolor | reverse complement strand
GTTCTATTTAGCTCAAACCAGGACACATGACTACTGGCATTGATCTTCATAGAAAAAAAAATAAAGCTCTCTGAAGCATTCATTTGGACAAGGTTAATAAAAAAAAAGAGAAGAAAACATGAATAATATATAAGCTTTGCACACAGATGGAAAAAAAAGTGGGTCAAGTTTAGAGTCTATTAACCAAGACTGTGCCTTTTCTGAACGAACATGTAAACACAAAGTATTTCCTGAAACACTGGAACTATCATTATCTGGGGGGGTTCTTTACAATATACAGTACATTTCTGAATAATTTCCATTTTAAGGAACAAATAGTGATATCCTCAAAATATTTCTTCTATATAACCATCATGTTAGACTGGATTTTATTTAAAATTACTATAAAGTCTGTATAAAAATCCAATCTGGGAAGAGCTGATGTAGCAACATACCCTTAAAAAGCACACCAGTATTCAGAGTCAAACTTACCCTGGGACTAGGAGGACATTTTTACCATTGCAGATGCTTTATTCCAGTAGGAAATGTGGTCTATGCCTCACAGTTGAGCCTCTGTGCTTGCTGAATCCAGTCTGTCCAGTCCAGTGCAGGAAAGAACCATCACAGTTTGTTCCATACCTAAATAAATCAAACCAGGCAACAGTAAGCACCGATACTACACAACGCTCTACAAACTCCCTACAAAACATACATGAAAACTGAACAATAGTTAAAAATACAGAATGAAGCAACATCTTTTTAATGAATTCCTGAACAAATATAATTGAGCTAAAAGCAACTTCAGCTAGGGCTTCAAAGCTCTGTTAAAGAAAACATGAGAAGAGTCAAGATCATAAAACAAGAGAAGGGCATAAAGATAGAACAAGATAATAATTAAAAGATAATAAACTCCTATGTCCTAAAGTCAGAAAAGGGCACTTCAAGCCTTCTGTTTTAAGAAACTGCATTTCAAAATATACAGAAATCCATTTTAACAGATTTGTCCTTGTAACTGTATTCCTGAAAGATTCCCACCTAGTGAAACATACATGAGTCACATTCAGGGATGACTTTAATTTCATCCCATCAATTAGTGACCTTGGTATAGATAAACAGAGACCTATAAATTTAAATAGCAGCAGAGGTTTGTGTCGATTCTGTGGTAGGCTTACACTGTTTTACTATGGATATTATTGACGTGTGCATAAAGTATACAGTATACACTACGGACTTAAAAAAAAAAAATCCAAAAATGAATATGTTTGGGGAATTATGTACCATGAGTGAAATAAAGGTAACAATACCAACTGGAAAACAAGGACAATACATAGATGGGTGTCTTTGAGCAAGAACAGAAAGCAAAATGTGGCTTCAGATTATCCTTAGTCAAGAGCCATGTCCATGGCATAACTGTTCTTTTTAAACAGTCTATCTCTGCTTTCTTTTATAGACAAAAATGACCACTGTCTGTGGAAAAAGCAAGTCATGTTTCCAGATACAACAGCATAAATATAAATGTTCTGCAGGTCAAGAGTGAAATCAGACTAGAAAAAGCAAAACTCTGTTCCATCAAAATAATATATGAAATTATTATTTTTAATATAAAATTAAAAACTGTATTTTTGTCTGAAAAAAATAATATTTTCAGAATGTCTACAAAATATTGCAATAAAGTGTCATAGGTTTTTCTATCCTATAAATCTCAGAAAGCATAGTTGTGGAGCTTACATTCTTGTTAAAACAGAAAAGTGGGAAATAGATGTATTATACAAGAATGCTTAGAAAACTAACAACATCTAAAGAGTATGGGTGGTCAGTTAACCCATTGAAGAAAAGGTTTAGGTTGGGTTTACATAAAACACATGCACACAACAGTTGATATAACAACTCTATTTAGAGTTGTGATTTCTCATTATATTTTTATATGGGATAAAGCATTAAAGCATTGTCTCTACCTATACACACAAAATGTATTTTTGTTGATATATTTAATTTCTTTTAAGGAAATTATAAAAATAATGTTAATAAATGCACAGTTGACATTGATCTAAATATATTCTTGTGTCAGTAATTTACAAAGCTGTAAATATGCCTTTGGGGAAATACCTGACACTAAAAGGCCTTTCAACTCATAGTGTAAGACCAAAACAAAAATCCAATGGCTAAAATTAGCATTTAGAAATATTATCCTTCTCCAAAATTTTTGCTCCAATTTTGCAAGAAGTTATCAGGCACATGAATAGGAATTTAACGAATAAAAGTCTATTGCCCATTTTATGCAAGAAGTCAAAAGATTGCAGTGGTCCCTTGTAATCCTATAATCTGAAAAAACATTATTTGATATTTGATGTTAATTTATGTTAAAAATTTTATAAAATACAATTACCCTTTAAGACACAAGCTCAAATCTTTAATGAATTATCTCTTGGAAAAGCAGATCTGAGCATAAAACAATATGTGAAGGATTGAAAATTCAAATTTTTTGGGTCAGATAATTATGTGTTATTGAGGTTGGAAGACAGAAGGAGGCTGAAGAGGAAAGAAGACAAAAGTACACAATACATAAGTAGGATTTTACCAAGATAGTTAGGAACAAACTGAATTAAAATCAAAAGGAAATTAAGAAAAATAAGCAAACAATAAACCAAAACAAAGTTAAAATTAGTATTTGCACTGTTTTAATTAAATTCTTTATTTAAGGAACCATAAATTGAAGTGTTTGAAAAGAGCTCTTCCTAGCTACCAAAATGCAGACCTTCTCCTTAATGAGTACTTTGGAACTGAGATGTATTTAATAGAAAGAACTGAAAGAAATATCCTAAAAGTATTTAGCAACTTGAAACAAACCACAGTACTATGCAGTTGAAAAAAACCATTTGTCATCCTAGATTTAAAAAAAAAAAAAGCATAAGCAGGTTTTTTTATTACCCTCATTAATTACAACAGCTTTTAGATCATAAACAGCTAATCCAATTTAAGATTAAAATACAGTAAATATGCTTAACTAGAAAGGGATGAAGGAAAGACATGCTTGTGGCAGGCAGACAAGTAAAATTACAGAGATTAGCAAAAATTTTGTCTTGAAGTAAGGGTATTCTTTGTCTCAACACCCAGCAGCAAAACTCCTCATTAGCCATGCCCTCAGTCATTAAGAAATAAATATATATTGTCATCTTTACTGCAAAAATGGAACCAAGAGTGTTACGGAGCCTAACATGTAAGTGACATGCCTGGGTTTAGATAAAGCTCTACATTACCGTTTCCTATGTTAAAACCTGACAAAACACACATACGGGTACCTATATTTATAAAACAGGAATTTGATGCTAGCTGCTGTCAGAGTGCTACGATAGCCTTCTCCTGCTTTAGCTTCTTAGTAAAAAACATCGTATTGGAAATGCATGGCCCCGGGGTTCCCTCACCGACGGACCCTGAAACTCCAACCCTGCCGCAGGCAGCCCAGAACGATGAGGAAAAGCCCATGCCACCCGCTGGCAGGGGCTGCCTGGCTAGTGTCCGTCGGGCCGTTAGGCCGGTGGAGGGGACGCTCTACCCGGAGAGGCACCC
>NW_010202848.1:3235-6667 GCF_000695765.1 Mesitornis unicolor | reverse complement strand
ACGCCGCCAGCCACTGCTTGTAAAGTGAGCACGACGAGCTGTAGCGGCAGCAAATAACCACATCATGAGGTGAAGCAGAGATGATCACCTCAACCCCATCTGTGCAGGGCTAGGAGACATGCGTGGCCGTAGAGAACACTGGGACCATGACTCGCCCACCGCGGTTGAGATGAGCAGCCCATCCCCTTCGTCTTCGTTCAGGGTTGCACTGGTGTGAGAGGAGAAATTTTTTGGAAAAAACTGAAAGCAATTTGCGTCTTCCCCACAAGATTAAATAAAGCACTAGAAGAAAAACCAACGGTAAAAGGTTAGTATTTTATCACTAAAGATAGCGTGCACCGTGAGTGACTGACCGCACACCAGAAAGGACTAAACACACTTTAAATAAATATTTATTTACTACAAAACAGTAGAGTAGAAAAAGTGTTTGGAAAACTTTTTACTCTATTCAGTACTGGACTACTTGGTGTAAGCTTCTGAATAAAAGCACATTTTTACAGTTAAAATTGCTTATCCCTACTTAAGTCACTTAAGCAGTTTAACTAAGATGCTTGCACTATTCTCTGTAAAATTAAACTATTCAAACAGACATTCATACATTTATAAAGTAACACTGTCAGGCCACCCCTGTCATATTTATACAGCTGTGCTCTGTTATTTCAGCCATACTCTTTGCATATTCACATTATACAATTATGGTCTTCAATGCCAAATTAAACACTATGCTGGTCTAAAAAGGCATTAAACTACAGCTTCAGCCTTTATTCCTCCTATACCTCAAAGCCTCTTCAGACATAGCTGGGACAGCTCCTATGAAGATATGTAACCCAAGTTTTCACATGCTATGAGGTTTCACTTCCCAGAAGCTACAAGCAGAGATTCAATATCCTGAATTAATTTAGAAGTTCTTTTTTTTTGCAAAGCCTCCAAGATGCACCCTTTACTGATTTTTTTCCAGCTCACTCCATTTTGTTATACCAGATGGATTGTTTTTTGCAGATGTTCTTTCCAGAACATTGCTATTATCCAATAAAATGAGTGTTTTTTTGTTAAGAAAAAATTCAAAGTCTTCTCCCTAATAATGAGAAAAATGCTTCTCTATATGTGTAGTCATCATTTTGCTTTACAAAGTCTCACATTTCATATCATCATGGTAATTAGATGAAAGAAAAAGATTATATTACTTAAAACATCTATAACATTTTTAGAAAAGGTCTTTACTAAGATTTCAATAATCTAAAAGTTACTTTAAAAAGGAAACTAACTGATGACAACAAGCTGACTGGTGCAGTACAAGTGCTGGAGGGATGGGGTGTCATCCAGAGGAAGCTGGAGAAGTGGGCTCATGTGAACCTCATGAGGTTCAACAAGGCCAAGTACAAGGTCCTACACCTGGGTAGGAGTAATCCTCATTATCAGTACAGGCTGGGAGATGATGTGATAAAGAGCAGCCCTGCGGAAAAGGACTTGGGGATTAAAAGCTGGACATGAGCCAACAATGCACGCTCACAGCCCAGAAGGCCAATCGCATCCTGGGCTGCATCAAAGTGTGGCCAGCAGATCGAGGGAGGTGATTCTGTTGTAAGGGGCCTCAAACAAGAACTCATTCAAGGACATGATTTTTGTGAACTGTGACTAATATGTCCTAAGTACACTGATACATCCTAGTACAGATACATCCTAGTACATTCTGAAGGACTACAGATAAACCGGCAGAACAATGGCTGAGACCAAGATAAGGGAGCTGAGGAAAAGGGTCCAGGAAAGACCATATATGGGAGAAAGACTCAGAGTTCATGGAAAGGACAGTAAGAGTGCCTCTTCAGAACCACAAGGCACCACCAGAGACCACCACAGGACCCCTTGTACGCAAGCGCAGTTTGATCCGAGAATGATTCAGCAGATATTTAAATGTATTATATTTAAATTGCTACCAATCATTGTAACTCAGATCATGCAATCCTGAAACTTTTGTGTATAAATATGCCAAGAAAAGTGCCAGCAGTTGTGTGAGCTTGGATGGAATAATGCCCCCCACATCCAATGTCAAATAAAGAATGCCTGCTTCTTAATGCTACATTGGTGTTAAGAGGTTTTTCTATTCCAAATTTTGGCAACAATTCTGCCCCTCTACTCTGCTCTGATGAGACCTCACCTGGAGTACTGCTCTGGAGTCCTCAACACAAGAAGGACATGGAACTGTTGGAGCGGGTCCAAAGGAGGGCCACAAAAATTTCAGAAGGCTGGAGCACCTCTCCTATGAGGACAGGCTGAGAGAGTTGGGGCTGTTCAGCTTGGAGAAGAGAAGGTTCTGGGGGCACCTTATACCAGCCTTCTAGTACCTGAAGGGGGCTTACAAGAAAGCTGGGGAAGGACTGTTTAAAGGGCAAGTAGCGATAGGACAAGGGGTAATGGTTTTAGAGTAGATTTAGATTAGACATTAGGAAGAAGTTCTTCACTATGAGGGTGGTGAAATACCAGAACAGGTTGCCCAGAGAGTTTTTTGAACAGGTTGCCCAGAGAGGTGGTGGAGGCCCCATCCCTGGAGTTATTCAAGGTCAGGCTTGATGGGGCTCTGAGCAACCTGATCTATTTAAAGATGTCCCTGCTTACTGCAGGGGGGTTGGACTACATGACATTTAAAGATCCCTTCCAACCCAATGCATTGTATAATTCTATGATGTCACACTGCACAGTTTAACAGCATGCATTTTTCATACTAATAAAATTGAACACTAGCTTAAAGACATGCCGCGCTGCACACTTTTTGGAGCTGGTTGAACAGTGAAAAAGTACTGAGGTAACTGATAAAAAGGCATTGTACTGCAACAACAAGCCCAAAGGCAACTGCATCATCCCTCTTTCCAGAACAGATTAGCTGATGAGTGTTAGCAAAACTGATGCAATACCCATTAAAGGGTTTCTTTTTTGTGTACGATTTTTTTTAATTTTAGCTTTGTACTCTGCTGCTGTTTTTGTTTCTGGTGCTGTTACACAGAAATTGGACAAAAATTATAAACCAAAAATTATAAATGAGAAAACAAAAAAATGGCTTAAAAAGCTAATTTTAAGAACTGGGTGAGACAGTAGAAGAAGGTGAGAACAGGACAGAGAGCCATAGACATTCTAAAAATGCAGATTTGAATATGCAGATGAACTACAGAATATAAAAGTGAAAAATCTTTACAGCTTTCAAAAAGATAGTTAAATCTCTGTTTGTCCTTGATTCCAAGCAAACCTAAAACAAAATTTAACAATCATAAGATAATTAAGCAGGTATTCTTTATTACAGCACCGGGGTCGTCCTACGAAAGGACTCCTGCCTTGGTTACAAAGCTCTAGACATTTATTCTTTTAACTCATATATATGCATTTTAGTTTCTAAAAACAAATACACTCCTTTCCTCGGAACGATTTGCATAAGTTCATCCC
>NW_010202848.1:0-3201 GCF_000695765.1 Mesitornis unicolor | reverse complement strand
TCCTGCTGCCACCTGCTGTCCTTGTTGTGGTATTAACTGCCTTGGGTGGTCATTTGCTTCATTAGATGGTCTCTTAATTCTCTTCCTCATGCTGTCCTCTTGGTGACCTTAGTAAATAACACGTGCAGAATGGTTGCTTTTACATATCCTTCTTCTTTGCCAATGTTGACTGGTTTCCTTCCTCGTTTTAGTTAAACATCAACTCGTATCCTATTTAATGGCTGCGATGGTACAAAGAAATCTTGGCCACTTATACTTTTAACTTGAAACAAACAGTCCTTCAATAAATTTCCACAGCTCACCCTGGATGAAAATGGGAAAACTCACCGTATTAGTGCCTGGTGGATAATTCCTAATTTCTAACTCCAAAGTCTGGTTTCAAAGGACTGAGGTGTGATTTTGTGTTTTCTTACAGGCCAATGAAGGAGTGAACTTTCCTGTTGCTTCTACTAGCAGTGGTAACAGCAGTCAACATGGACAGCAATATGGGATGCAGAATGTAGTTATGTTGAGTAGTACTCAAAATGGCTCTGCTAAGGGGTGATAATTGCTGGCTGCACTGCTGGGCACAGCCCTGAGTGCATTGTTAACCTTGTTATATTGCTTGGGGGGGTATGAAGTCAGACAAATCACTGGGTGATTTACACTGATCAGGGTAAAAGTCACACTCCCTAAGCCAAGACACCCCTACTCAATTTTAGCCCCCACCCTCTGTGTATTGTACTCTTATAGATAAGCGTGAAAAGTCATCATAACTTGATCTCTAGTGTATAAATGTTCTCTGTTCTGTCTCTATGGGTGTGCTAGTTCTTTGGCATTAGCCTCCTAGCACCTGATTCTGCTCAGGATCCTAATAAACCTGATATCTCATCTCCGTGTGCACACCAGGGTCCAAACTCTGGGAGACAACAGTTTCATCCTCCAACTCACCAGTGAGGCCATGGGGTAGAGTGTAAATGACAATATACCATGATACAGTCCTGGATCTGTCAATAGATGAGTGCAGTGTCTGCATCCAAATGTATTGATGGCACTTCAAGATGACCAGAGATTCAGAAGCTATTGTTGTCACTGAAAAATGGGATGAAAAGAACTTATCGACACCAATGTGATGCAGATAAGCAGACACTTCTTTATTATGGCTGGGGGCAAAGGGGAATAGTTTCACCAACATAGCACACCTTTGCCTGGTCTGTTTACACATTATAAAGGATACATACATGCATATGCATACAATTTCCTGTAATTAATTAAAATAACTCCTCCTACTCCTGATTATGCATAATATTCACAGACATTGGGTCTGGGGGTTGCTTTGTAGCCCCCCACAGACCCCAGACTTAAAAGAGAGTCCCTCCAATGACCTTGGGTCAAGGACTTGGCTAGAAAAGCTGAGGGGCCTGTGTCATATAACAAAGGTTTAAGGCTCTAGTAAACTTTAAAGCAATGAATTTTTCATCCTTGATTCACTTTACAGAATGGGGCATTGTAGGTGATCACTGGCTTGGTTGCTTGGTTGTACCTTTAGTAGATGTACTTTTAGGTAGATGTACCTTCAGATAGATGCACTTTTAGTAGATGTACTTTTAGTGGATGAAACAAACTAGCTAAAATAGAGCCTGGGCTATGCATAGGTTTGTTAGCAGCTTTAACATTTTCTAATACAAAAATTTACATTTAATTTTTTTCCTGTATACATAACACTGTTTCTGGACTGTGGATGAACTGGTTGGGGAAAGTTTAGACATGTTTGGATTTTCTCTTTTGGGTGGTTAACCAGACTCCTGCAATCTTTAATAATGATTGTAGTTATGGTTGTTGTAATTTGTATAATTATAAGGTGTACTAAGCTATTGATATCCCAGTACAACTGTAAAACAATTGGGAAATGATCCACAGTGAGCATTAAAGCTCACCAAGACTGTACTCCCTTTTAACTTTGGAGGCAAGAGGTGACTGTACCACCACTCCAAGGAAACCAATCGAATAGTGACTGTGGTCATGGAGTGGATTGTGTGGCAGATGAACCCACCCTGCTAAAGACCTGAGAGACTCAACAAAAACAGCGCCAAAGTTTCTGGGGTGCCAGGACTGCCCTCCTCCCCCACAGTGGGGATCAAAGGCAGGAAAATTGGGGTCCTCAGCCAATAGGGGGCTGACATGACCATATTTGACCACAGATCAGATTCGACCAGGGTATAAATGGGGCACATTTGAGTCGGTCCTTCTCAGAGCAGCAGTGTCTGCTGTTGGAGACTCTCCCCTTGATTTGGGACATCACTTAAGGTAACTTCTCGAGATTGAGAGCCCTCCCTTTTTAGGTGAGTGAGTGAGTGAGTGCACATTTTGGATCGTTTGGCCAAAAACTTAAGAATTCTTAACTCAGCTGTGTCTGGTAATATTCCCAACCAGCATATCGAACCTGTATTTGTTAAATGTCAGTAGAATATTGTTGTGGTGAATGAGGTTTTGGCTGCTTGATTTCAGTTGCAGATTAAAAGCTTGTTTGAGCTCATTACCTGTGTGCTTAACCATATTGGTGAGCTTCCACGACATTTTAATTGGCGTAGTTGGCAGGATGCTAATAGAGGAATTGTTACAGAAATACGACTGTCCCTCCTTTCCCCCAGATATGCAATGGGCAAAGGAGAATGGGTCAGACCTTGTAGCAGTGTCAGAGGCTATAGGACAATGCCAGACCATGTGCGCTACTCTGGGCGCCTGTTTGATTGTTTTGTGCACTGTCCTAGGAGGTTGCTTAATTCGAGTGCGATTGCAAGATTAAGGACAATTTGAAGAAGCAATCAGAAATAGACTGTCTAAAAGTGGAACTGAAAAGAGAAAGGGAGCAGACAAGCTTTTTAGAACAAAAAGTTGAAATTATGCTAACACAGGCGAGAAAGGCCCCCCTCCTCATTGTTCCAATGCAAAAGTCATATGCGAGTGCGGACCCCAAGGATTGGGACAGGGACATGTGAGGAGATTCATTTGAAAGCGATGTTGATGAGATAGAGAAGTTAGAGGAGAAAAATGTATGGTCACTTATTAAAACCGAGAGGCATACAGGTCCCTGAGGCGGTAACCCCCACAACACCACTTGCATAATTCCCTGGACAGAGCCCGAACTTGCGGAGCTCCAGGCCAAGTTTTCACGCAAGCCGGGTGAGACGGAGACAGAGTTTTTGTGGTGTGTGTCTTTAA
>NW_010202847.1:0-1151 GCF_000695765.1 Mesitornis unicolor | reverse complement strand
ACACGAATCAGACTGACACATCTCACAATAGCCAGGTGTTTACCGAACATTTTGGTGGAGGTACAAGCAGTATAATTTTTCAGAGCCTTTTCTGGCTTCACTTACAAAGACATTTCTTTAGTGCATTTCTGATTATTCATTTTCCACTCTGTTTGCCAGTCTGGCTTTCCCCAGAGGTGAAAGAAAAGATCTACATTTGGGAGTTCGTCCTATTTTCCTTCTCTTTTACAAAACAACATCAATTGCAAAATAATATTGTAATCTAAAGTCCCATTCAAAGGCCATTTTCCCCCATCCTCCAGATCATACAATAACCATACATGATTGCAATATTCAATAAGCTGACACTTACTCAAATTGCTCAGTTCTCCCCAGTGTGCTAAAAGGCATCCCAAGAGGGAGGTTTCAGGAATAGTGCTTCCACTCATTCGTTTCATCCTCACGCTTCGCTTATCTCTGGCTGTTTCACTTGCGGGGTAACAGAATCGCAGATCAAAGCTCCTCACTCGCTTCGTGCGCAATTGCATGTCTCAGTCACGCACACTCTCACAGTTTTTCAAAGTTACTTTACCAGGTTTTTTAAGTTACCCTTCCCAATGCCTTTTTCTTTTGTTTTCCACACAGTTTTTCTCTTTTTTTTTTTTTTTGGTGCGGATCCGCTTAATACCAATATCAATACTTCTATTAACCCTGTGATTGCCTTACAGGTTCTTTACCAATACCAACACCAATGCCAACCCTGTGATCGCTTTTGTGTTCGCCTTACGGGCAGCGCCTAGGCTCCCAATACCGGAGAATTCCCTAGACCAAAAACGCGGAACTTTCACTCCCAGGCAGGCTCCTTGGCTCCACCTGAGCCCAACCAAGTGGGATCTCCAACACCGCGACTTACAGGTTAGTTCATCTGGCTTTAGCCTCCAAAAAGAAGTGCCTTACTGTACCAGGGAACGTTGCGAGGAGCTGTAAGAGTCGAAGGCAATGGTCCTCCCCAAGAATCCCTCAGTGCTGGCTGGAGTTCAATCAGCACCTGATCTCGTCCAGTCTCACTCACAAGGTCCCATCTGGATCGCCAAAACTGTTGACGGGGTCGCAAATACGACGAGAATAACTTATCTATGCGGTAGCAGATAAGCAGGCACTTCTTTATTCAC
>NW_010202846.1:49706-82867 GCF_000695765.1 Mesitornis unicolor | reverse complement strand
CCGGTGGCTGGGATGGCTGCGTTGTGCCGGGGTCGCGGGGGAAGGGGGGGGAGCGGTCCCATTGATTCCGCGGCGCTGAGCCGTCTCCGGGCCGAGTCATTGGGCTACGTGAGTCCCGGCTCTTTGCATTCCCCTGAGGGCATCGCTTCTGCTCCGCAGCTGAAGTTGTGGGTGATGTCCACCCCGTATGCGTGCAGGCGCTGTTTGCTTACCTTCCCTCTTTGTCTAGGATTAAAGAACATTCCTGTGTCTTTCTCTTTTTAATGGTCTGCATGAAAGTGTCCATTGAGAATGGAATTCCCTTTTCCATTGAGCAGGGCATCCAGGGACCAAAGGCAATTTATTTGAAGAGAAGGAAGGTAACCAGGACAGAGATTGTAAAAGGAATTTGTAATCAACAAGTATATGCTCTCATACTTTTCCTGTTGGTTTTAGCCATCCTACGCCTTGATAAAAAGTATTTTTTCCCTTCATACCGTGCATTCCACACAAACGGCTGTCGTCTTCTGCTTCTGTTGTGGTGAAGGAAAGTGTCTGCTGCTGACTCTTTCCCAGCAGCTGATGTAATTCCAAGAGAGGAAAGCCGTGGATAACTTTTCTATTTCATCTCCTGCACGGTTCGAGTTCTAAAAGGCAGAAAAGTGCTAGCAGAAGTACACCAAAGTAATTTGATTTTGCTTTTAGTGTGGTATCTCTATTCATATTGAATGGAAACTGTTTTAGCTTACTCTTTTCCGAAGTTAGGCCCATGGTCTTCATACCTGTGGATCTAAAGGATGCTACAGGGAGGGAGGGAGGGAGGGAAGATGCCTGATAATTAACTAGAAAAAGCAAACCAGTTGCCAGTCATGAATTTGCTATGCAGAAATCTGGTCTTCCTCTGGAATGTTGATGGGACATTTGCAAACAGAAGGATTTTGGAGAAACAAAACAAAACACTGCTTTGGCTTCTGGGGCGTTTAAATTATTCGCATTAAGTTTCTGTGAAATTTAGCCAGAGTACTACCAGTTCTGTGTTCATTACATATTTTTAATGAACCCTACATATTTCTAGGGTATCTCTTCTGTGTTTATCTGTGACTGTAATTTGCTTTCTAATTTAGCTTTATTTACAGTTGAGTATTACAGGGAAGATGCTCAAGTGTTAGCTCAATTGTTTTTTATCATTATTGTTCATACAGTTTGCCTTTTACAATAGTAGTCCTAAATCTTAAAACAAGAACACTTGTGCTTTTGAATATTTTCTTGCTGTTCTTATTGCATTCTTGCAGCCATACTTGAGAATCTAGGAAACAGAGTGGGATGGAGAGCTTAAAAAGCTGTCATTAGTCTGTTTTTCTGTTGTACTGGTTTATGTTAGATAGTGAAGTGTGGACAAGTGACGTATTTTTTTCATTTCTGTAGGCTCCCTGTCATCCCTCCCTCAGTATTTTGTTCAAAAGAGTCACTGTCCTCACAAGCCACTATTAACAGATACCCAACCAGCTAAGATATAGGAAGGGACATTTAAAAAAAACCACAACAAAACCAAACAAAAATCCCAGACTTTTTCATCTAGACAGAATTAAAGTGCAGTTGTATGAGGTAAGCGTAATGTAAATTACCTGTTTTTCGTTATTGGTGACTACAGACAAATATAAAAAAGTACCACAAAATGAAACCATTCTGATCTGTAGTATGTTGCTGTATATTGACATATCATTGTGTTTTAGCTGAAGAATCCTTTGTTACTTGCTCACAGTAATAAATAGAAATCAGGGCCATTGTGTTATCTTTAGCCTCTGAATTATAAAATATATTGTGAAACTGGGAAGTAACTTAATTTTGGTAAAATTATCAGTATCTAGTTATTGGACCTTCTGTAATAGTATTAGTGTTTTAAACTTTTTCTGCAGTTAAGAAATCAGTATGATTTAATCCTGTGTTGTTTTACGTAATTATTAAATATTTCTTGCTAACTTGTTTGAAGAGGTGGAGCCTTTTTTATTCATCTGTTTATACAGAGCAGATCAGAGGTCTTTCATGATTAAATGCCAACTGTTGTCTAGTTTTGTGCTTGTGCTATAGAAGCAAGTATCAAGAATTAAGGATTATTCATGTAAAAGTCAGATCTATGAACAATACAGTTCTCGCATGAATAATAAAACCAGCTTAGATTGGGAAAACAAGATCAGTTTATGAGAGCAGATAGATCAGACCCTCTCAGGAACTTGTTTTTAATGCCAGGTGCTTAAATTATTTAGTCTTCCTGTAAAAGGAGTTCCTTCAGTACTTTGAAGGCATACCTTTAGAGATTGGCATCAGAGACTAAACAAAAGGCAGGCTACATGGAGTAGTTTATGTAATTGTTCCAATCCTTGCTGTTTTCTTCCTGAAATACATATCCCAGTCGTTAACAATAATTGTGTTTTGTTCTCTGTATTTCTCTCTTATTTTGGCAATACATGCTAATGCTAGTTGCATTATTTTAACTAATACACCACACTGACTTGATGTGCAGAATTGAAACGGTGAGACCCTAATAATACTCAAAGATCAAGTGTTTGTTTTTCTGTAGCTGAGGTTCAGTTTTGCTGTTTATTAATGAGTTATTAGGAAACAGAAAAAGGGGAGGGATAGAACTTTTAAACTTGACCTTATCGGTTGATTTTATAATATTTTCAACCCTCCTGGGGGAAAAAAAAACAAACCACAAAACAACCCAACATTAAAATGCCAAAAGGAGTAAGTATGGAATTTTTTAATTAGAAATTTTGTCATCAGAATGCATGCTTGTCCTAGTCATTGTGCCTCATGGTGGGTATGGTATGTGGAACGATGTTTTTCCAGTAAGTGATAAACTTGAAAATTATGTTTAAGAGTTTGGGATTGGATTTAAAGACAGGGAGACTTTTATCTACTCCAGTTGCTCTTCGAACAACTCTTGAAGGATCTGTTGAGGGAGAAGAGTGTGCATACACGCATACATATGTGCAGGGAGCATGTTTTCGCTATAAATCACTGGAAGAAATTGCAGGAAAAACTTGTTTTTCTTTCATGATTATGTTCTTTTGGGAGGAGTCCTGGAGAAAGTAGTCTGTAGCTGTTGAAAAAAGTTTCAATCTGCTGACACCATTAAGGTATTAGGAAATACTGTATTAAAGGTTTTCTTACGATGTAATGTGTAATTTTTTCTCTTTGACACTCCTGAAATAATTTTCCTTACTCAGAGTTCCTACAGATAGCTCTTCTGTAGGGTTTTTGTGTCAAGAATTTTGTATAGCTGTTTACTTAAAAAAGCTGTTATTTAGGAGATCTGTTTATCATTAAGTTAAATGTGTACAAAACAGTGTGAACAGTCCTATTAAGTATAGGTGACAGGCTTTTTTAAAAAATCAAGTGGATAGTTTGGGGACTATAAAACTGAAGATTTTTTCCTTGGTAAAATAAAATTAATATTTTAATGTCAGTGCTTGGAGTTCATAATATTAACTGTTGCTCTAATTTTAGGTAGACATTACCAAATGAGGAGAAAAGGAAGATGTCATCGAGTATCGGCAGCAAGGCACTCTTCTTCCCCATGCAGTATTAAGCACTCCCCCACACGAGAAACCTTGACATATGCTCAAGCTCAAAGAATGGTTGAAATAGAAATTGAAGGTCGCCTGCATAGGATCAGTATCTTTGATCCTTTAGAGATTATATTAGAAGATGATCTTACAGCCCAGGAACTGAGTGAATGCAATAGCAATAAAGAAAATAGTGAAAGACCACCGGTTTGTCTAAGAAGCAAACGACATAAAAATAACAAAGTGAAAAAGAAAAATGAAGCTCTCCCGAGCTCACATGGTGTACCTGCTACGACAGCTCCTCTTCCAGAACCAAAAGTACGGATTGTTGAATACAGTCCCCCTTCGGCTCCTCGGAGACCTCCGGTTTATTACAAATTCATTGAGAAGTCAGCAGAAGAACTTGATAATGAAGTTGAGTATGACATGGATGAAGAAGATTATGCATGGTTAGAAATAATAAATGAGAAGCGGAAAAGCGATGGAGTGTCAGTTGTTTCACAAAATATGTTTGAATTCCTTATGGATAGGTTTGAAAAAGAGTCTTATTGTGAGAACCAAAAACAGGGTGATCATCAGTCCTTAATTGATGAAGATGCGGTGTGTTGTATATGCATGGATGGTGAATGTCAGAACAGCAATGTAATCCTGTTTTGTGATATGTGTAATTTAGCAGTACATCAGGAATGCTATGGGGTGCCATATATACCTGAGGGCCAGTGGCTCTGCAGACACTGTCTGCAGTCCCGTTCTCGGCCTGTAGACTGTGTGCTGTGCCCAAACAAGGGAGGTGCCTTTAAAAAGACTGATGATGATCGATGGGGACACGTGGTGTGTGCTTTGTGGATTCCAGAAGTTGGATTTGCCAATACAGTTTTTATTGAGCCAATTGATGGTGTCAGGAACATTCCCCCGGCCAGATGGAAGTTAACATGCTACCTCTGTAAACAGAAAGGTGTTGGTGCCTGCATCCAGTGCCACAAAGCAAACTGCTATACTGCATTCCATGTGACGTGTGCTCAAAAGGCAGGTCTGTATATGAAAATGGAACCTGTGAAAGAACTAACTGGCAGTGGGACAACGTTCTCTGTAAAAAAGACTGCCTATTGCGATGTACATACTCCACCGGGTTGCACACGGAGACCTCTAAATATTTATGGAGAAGCTGAAATCAGAAACGGTGTTTGTAGAAAGGAGGGATCAGTCAGAACTGCTAGGTCTACATCAAAAGTCAGGAAGAAGACAAAAAAGGCAAAGAAGACAGTGGTTGAACCTTGTACAGTTATGCCAACAGTATCTGCTCCTTATATTCCCCCCCAGAGGTAAGCAAACCATCCAAGTGAGAAATCTTTAATTACCTGTTTAATTTTAAACCAGTGCTTTTAGATGCTGACTTGGAAGTTTTTGTGCGTTTCTTATATGCTTTCCTTAAAGGCTATACTCAGAGGATTAATATGAATTACGTACATTATACTTTCGTGAAATAGCATTAAAAATGCAGTAACTTCCCCAGAGAAATTAGTGAGTGGTCAAATGGTCTGTCTTGTCCTCGGAAACTTTTTTTTATTGTCGGACCAAATCTTGTTGTGTGTTCAGTTGTTGTTGTTTGCTATACTTTTGAGAATTAACCACTGAATAACACATGTTCTTGACCTTCATATTAAAAGAAACAGCCAGGCTTAAGGTTAACTGTATTAATAATTTGGGAATCTGAACTTTTCCGAAGAGCCCCAGACTGAAAATTATATTTGCATATTGCATATATAAGACTTGAACCTTGTTCATGTCACCTAAATTAAGTATAAACTTGTATTATAGGATCTCTGTAAGTAGTACAAAGAAACCCTCCAGGAAGTATTTTCCTTGTGGGGCAGAGTAACTTTTCAGGAGATTTTTTTTTTTCCTGAATTTACTCTTTCCTTTTGCATATGCAGTAGTGATTATCAAGGCTTGGATGAGTTTGGTACCTTGCAGACTTTTTTGTAGAAAAGTTAGCAAGTAAGTGATGGTAAGTTAGTTGGTTAATGTATTCTTAGTTACGGAACCTGAAATGAACGTGCCCTCCTGTTCAATAATCCTGTCAAGTATCTGTCCTTTAACTTTAGTATAAAGTATTGATTTAAGAACAGTAGTTTAGAAAAGTTTCTCAAAACAGTCACCTCTTCCATGTGCAGGTTCATTGTTTGTACTGTGACAGGACTCTGAATATTCAGACAGAGGACTCTTTAAATAATACAAATAAACCAGGCTTTTTTCGAAAGCTGACTCCCAAGTCTCAGGTAGTGGTCAATTAAGGAGGTTAAATTAACCTGTAAAAATACATGTTTTAAGACTGGAGTCCTTTACTGTAACTTTTTGTTAATGCAGGTAACTACTTACTGACTGACTTTGCTCTTAGCTCTCATGTTTTTTATGAACATTAGATTGAATGCATTGTTCACTGCTGTGATTTCCTTGGTAAAGTGGTATTTTTGTCCAGTGATGCACTGCACAAAACCTTAAGTGGACCGTAAGCAGCTAATACTGTTACTTAAACAGGTACTGTTGTCTGTGAGAGGGGAGAGTTCATGTAAAAGAGTTTGGTGGTGTCTTAATTAGACAATCCCGATTGTCTTAAAAACACAAACCACAGTATACTACCAAAGTAAAAAAGAACGTGAACTAAATGCAAGTTGGGGATCAGATGCATGTTCTCAGTTTTGTACCTCTGGCAGTTCTTTCTATTGGTAACCTTAATAAAACCCAGACTCTGAAAGGATATTATAATCAGACTTTTTTTTAACATTGTCATTAACAGAAATGGAAAGACTAATGGTGACGACTAAGTTGTTGGGTTTTTTCCCATGAATGCAGAGAGATTCAGCTTGCTTCTGATTATGCTCAGTTTCATGTTACTGGACACAAGTGTAGTTCCTATATTCTATATCAGAAGTGTAAAAAATGAGCACAGTTTAAAACTATTTTTAAGTTGAGCTCTATCATACCATTGCTTGTCTTCAGCTGAAGTGAGACTCTTGCTTACTCTTAATGTTGTTAGTCCTAGAAAACTAATACTTGAAATAAAAGCAAAACAGAAATGAGCATATTAAAAGGAAAAGTGATTGTATTCCAGACCCAATTGTCCCAATTTCTTGGGCTATTCTTAATTTTGTTTGGTTTATGTTTTTTTTCTTTGGAAAAAATTTGTGTGTTTGAAGTCAAATACACACCCATAAACTAATAATAAACCACGTGGATAATTTTGCAGCAGTCTTCATTTAAATGATACCTTCTCTGTAATCTGTTTTTGAATGCACTTTTTTTTTCTCTTGGAGCTGAAACAAGATTTGCCTTTCCAGAGATCTCGAGGAAGAGCAATTAAGCTATTTAATTTATCAGAGAAGAAACATAAACACTCAGTGTTTAAACACTAGTGTTTTTTTAATAAAGAATTTTAAATGAACTTGTTTTCAACGTCTCTGGAAATTGAAGGCACATGTGGAGATGTTTGATTTGGTGTACTTTCTTAATCATTAACAACTAGACTACGTGTCTCCTTGGTGTATAGCTGGTTCTTTAGTGGGAGAAGTGTAGAAATATGAACATTTTAATGAAGAGGAAAATACTTGGTGGATGTAGCCTGAGCACACTTGCTGAAGCTTGAAGAAAACCCTCTTGCCGTTCATGTTTAGTTTAAGGTAGAAGAACTGTATGCTGTTTCCCTACTTGGATAGTGAGTGTATATGGAAGACTGAGCATTTTAATAATACTGTTTGTGATGGTTCTGTTTTCCGGAACACCTGTCTTAGTGTTCAGGATACGTTAAAAAGATTGGTGTAGAGCAGCATACTTCATAATTTCTACACAACTTTCTGTAGCTCATGAATTTCTGTATCAGCTTATCTGTAGATCAGGTTCTATGCTGCTGCCTAGAGTGATTCTGAGCTGTGTACGCTTCAGTTATCAGAATTTCTTATAGTCTGTTGATAATAGATGAATGCTTTCTTCCTCTGTCTCCATTCATTCATTTATTTATTTATTTAAATGCAGGGCATCTATCTATCTATCCAATTGCCTAGGTATTTTAGAAAGTCTAAAGTACCAAAGTATCCACTTCAAAGGTGCAGTAGGTCATGTTGGAGCCTTAACGTGACTTCAGTTTTCAGTGCTGTCAGTGTATGGGCGCACTAGGCAGCCTCTTATGCGCGTATGATTTGCATCAGGCCTTCTGGCTACAGAAGTGTGGTGTTTCTTTACTTGAAAATTCCATTCAGTTTTTCTTGAAATATAGAACTGTTGAAGGTTGTTGTTAACATTGTACTACTGGGATTCATCTGCTTTTTAATTTTTAAAAAATTGTTTAAAATTTTTTTTGGAAAGGCAGAAATAAGCTTAGTCTAAGTGTCAGGTGTATCTGAGGAGTGTCAGAGCAGCTGTGTTACGTAGGGGGTCGGGTGGAGAAGGGCACTCCCTCAAGCTGTACCTCTGTATGGGAGGGACAGACAGTGCCTGCACCTGTTGGCAAACGGTTGTCAGAAGAGTGGCCTCCTGCTGCCAACAGCTAGTTGTCTAAGGACAGGGACAGATTTGTTCTTGCAGCATCTGTACTCCACTGATGATGCGTGGTGGTTGACTTTTGCCTAGTAGATACTTTCAGTAATTTATTAGCAAAAAAAAATAATTATTTTTAATCTCATATGTGGCTTGTGGTTTTCTTTGGGGTGTTTGTTTTAATGTTATCTTAGGGTGCATTTTTTTGTTTTGTTTTTTTTAATACCTTCAGAAAGTTTTTAAGTGGGGAAAAAGAATAAGAAATGCTGCTTGGAATTCAGCATAAAAAAGCCATTGAGAAATATTACTAGAGCAAGTGTTGCACAAAAACTGAAAGCTGAATAAATCCAGACTAATGTCTGATAGTTGTTTATCCTTGAATATACGTGTGTATACTTACACAAAATCATGTGGAGATACTTACTTTAATTACAGGAAAGCATGATGTAGGTATGCATTATGGCTGTACCTAATAATTAGATGATGGACTGATTTAGGTAAAGTGGAAGGGGATGCTACCTGTCATCATCCACTGGTGTTTCTAGTAAGATTGATGGACTTTGAAACCCTTCTGATACGTGTGGAATCTACTGCCGATGTCATCCCAGCCTCTTTGCTTAAATAAAAAAAAAGTTTTGCCTAAATCAAGAAAAGAGCTCATATAGTGTTTGCTAGCTTTGTCTCAGCGGTATTAAAAAAATAAATAAAAAAGTAAGATAACTTAAGAGCTTTTTTTTCAAGCTAGTTTGTCTTGACTCTGGTTGGCTTACTAAATAAGCATCAAGTAATGTTTTTGAGAAAGTGTGGCTTATTTAACAGGTTGTAAAAGTGGATTTTGATTATGAGTAAAAATAATGGGGGACATACTTATGTATCTGATATTAAAAGCCACATATAGATGTCCGAGGGGTAATTTCCACCCCCCAAAAATCCAGAGATATACAGTGTACATAAAATTTTTATTTTTTCTTTATTTTTTATTTTCCTTTTCTGTCATTTATTTTGCATATACAGAGAAAATAAACTTAAAACAGAAATTAACGTGTTAGATATTTCTGTAAGATGCATCATTAGTATTCTGGGCATCCTCTAAGGGTTTTGGTCCACAGTGATTATATGAAGATCAAAATTCATGTGTTTTTATTTTTCAATACTTGACCAGTTATGTGACCTTTAATAAGATTTTTTTTTTATGGCAGTTAGAGGGTGTTGCATCTTTTAGGTGCCATACAAAAACACGCCTTTCAGAATGCGTTACCTGAAGAACCTGTCTTTTTATTCAATAGCAAGTTACAGAATGCAAAAATGAGTGGATAAATACTGAGATTTCTTCTTTTTTTACAGATAAACATGTGATTTTTGATTAATAGTTTATCTTCTGCTGATGTGAATTTAGCCTTTTGAGATAACATTTCAAAATCATATGTGGTATGGCTGTGACTACCACAGAAAAAGAAGCACAGAAAAATATTTTGAGCAATTTTAAGGAAAAGTCATGACTCGGTATTATGTATAGGAAGTGTCTATGCATGTGATTTTTCTGAGACTAAGGAGGTTTTCCAGTATTACAGGGTGGGGTTTTTTCATTTTTGTTGTGTTTTTTGTTGGTTTGGTTTTTTCCCCCTCTCTTATCCAAAAGTTGGGAAGATCACACACTTAATTGTTAAAACAGGAACAAACTAACCTGTTATAATTAATGGAGAATTGACTGAAATAACATTTTCTTAACTCCAATTCCTGTCCAAGAAAAATTTTACAAGCTCTTTGCTCAAGTAGAAAAATAAGATACTTGATTTCACAGTCATGTGAAGCAAGAAAAAGTGCTTCCTACACGTTCAGTCTAAAAGAAATATTTGAAAACCTAGAATCTACATTTGAATGTAGAATAAAGAGTAGGAACCTGGAGAGACTTTGAGGCTTCAGACGATGTGTTAGTAGATATACCATAGGGTTCTCAACCTACCAGAGAGAGGCAAATTCAATAGCTAGAATTTTAAAACATACAGACAAAAAGGAATAACTGTGAATATGATTGAACACTATGTTAGACTAGTGAGGGAAGTGATTTGGGAACGCAACATTCCTGTTTCTTCAGATCTTCAGTACGAAAGGTGGAAAGTAGTTATAAATAGGAAAGTGTATATTTGTCACATGGGGATTCTGCACACTTGTGTTGCACAGAAGTTTAAATAAAATAATTGTTAGTCTTTTCATTATTTGATATGCTGGGTACATAGCTGACTTCTGCTAGTTACAGAAGAAACCATATCCTTATCCTTTATCAGAAGAAAATAAAGACATGCAAATATACTCCAATTTTTACATAGTTAACTACTTGTGTTGTATTTTCAGCTAATCAAAAGGGTTTGTTTGGTTTTAGGTAGAAATCACATAGTAACTTGACCTTTTTGTTGAGGGAGAGGATAGTGTACATACACAGCAACAAAACTCTCCACTTTTTTGTTTTAGTTTTGTTTGTTTGTTTTTTAAATAAAAGGTATATTGAAAGGTGAGTTTTACAAACACTGTTTTCTAGGCAGCTGCTGCCAGAGTTTTTGTATGGGAAGAGTAGGGTTTCATCTGTCCAAGCAGGCTTTCTTACCTTTGAGAACTGAAGTTTTTGGATACAGAGCTAGGAGGAATAGTTGGTGAGGCCCGAGAACTGATTCTAGTTCCCAAAATAGACAATTTAATAGCTTTTTATTCTCTTTTTTCTGCTCATTCTCTTCCAGATTGTGTCAGTGGACTTAGTCTGTGGGTAACTTTTGTGTCTTTCCTGCCTCCTGTGAGTGATGGTGTGTTCTGTGGAACCCTGCTGAGCCAGACTTGAAATTTCAAATACTCTTGCAACTCAGTTTACTTTGTTACTGTTTGTTCAAATTAAATTTTTTAAAATGTTTTGTTCTGACACTTAAGAAACATTTCTGAAATCTTTGTGTTGGAAAGTAGGGGTATTTTATTTGCCTCATAAAGTGGAACATCATTTGATTGCTTATGGGTATTACCATAGATCAAGAGAAACTGGTATTTTAGTGATAGTAAATAAAATATAAAGAGTGTATATACATACATACATATGTGTGTGTGTGTATATATATATATATACACAGAGTATAATTTAGTCTTTTGCATCTACCTTTAATACAGCTATGTTGGATAAAGGAAGATTCAGAATAACAAATTGATTAAACTGGGGCTCAGGACAAGTGTAGTAATTCAAATACTAGGTTTAGTTCTTGTTTAAAAATTAATTGGTTTTAGTGAGTGTTCAATCTTACTTAATCTTACAGATTTTCATATTAAGTTCCTTCTGCCTGATTTACTATAGTAATACTGGCAAACCCACAGACTTGCTTATGGAAATTTTCTCTCCAGTTTGTATTTCAAAAACTTGAGAATGGAGAGATGCTACAGAAATCTTCATATATTGTAATACTAAAATGTTATATATGGGTTTAAAAACATCTATGGTCTGTGGAGTGGTTAGTGATGTTTAATAGAAAAGTGGCTGATTATCTGTCGTTGGCTTTCTTACATTAAACTGCCACGTGGTTACTCACCATAAGTACAGTTTTAACTTTGTACCAGTTGCTGTAGTTGCCACAGTGACATGTAGCCAGAACTGGGGGAGGAAGGGAGTCGTGAGTAGGAAGAAGGAAGCTGTGAAATTGCTAATATGACAAAAGCGCATGTCTTAGGTTGACAAAATATTTTATGCATTTATCTAAAAGATGGGGAAACAACAGGACTGAGTAACACTCAGCTTTCTCTGAATGCTCTGACCAGTACATTAAGAGCATCACCCTTTGCAGGGTAGATTATCCATCAAATGTCTCTGTGTGAGGACAGGGTTAGTATAGATCAACTGATAAATGACACTGTCTCGTGAAAGCTGTTGTATGGTAACTTACATTTTAAAGTAAATTATTTGAGTCTGTCTTACCCTTTCAGAACAAACCACTTTCATCTCCTCATCCTTCTGATGCTTTTGTAAATGCAGTGTATTTTTAATGCCATAATACCACTTAACCTGAACTGTGGTTTCAGGCTGGGAACTGCAGATACTGTTTGAAAGCTTTAGTTGAAAAAGAGACCTTTCCCCTTTTAAAGTCAAACAGGGAATTGTATGATATCTCTCTTATCATGTTTGTAGCATGTCACAGTGGAGCTGGGGAAGGGAAGTGATGCTGGCATTCTCAGTTGCCAGAGGCACAAATAAAACAGTTTTGAAAAATGTTTTGACATCTGTGTAGTCTTGGAAAGTAGCCCAAAAAAAAAAAAAGGGAAAAAACAGGAAGGAGTATGACTGGTGGTGCCAAAACATCAGAAGTCTGCGGTGGTCATAGTCTTGAAACCTAATGCTTCTTCTGTGGGACCAGTTACATGATGGCAGCTACTGATTTTCATGGGAACACCACTACCTTTTTAAGAATTTTCAAATTCTTCTTTCAGTGTACTTTATTTTAAATAGCTGCTAAGTTGAGGGGAAAAACAACATACTGTGAGCTACACTGAGTTGTTCTTAAGGCCTGAGAACAGTGGTTCAGCGTTCAGCAACTTACAGTATAAGAACTGTGTTGCTCTGGGTCGACCTTAATTGTGTTAATTCTTTAAATGTTTTGAGAGAAAAGTGTTGAGCACTTATCTTGGGCATTTTGTTTTAACAAATTACCGAAGAACACTTCTAGTCTCCCTGCTTTCTTTCTGTGGTTGCTGTAGTTGTGGTTTTGTTTTGGCTTTTTTTCCCATGGCATATCTGAAGTCAGTTGTGATAGGGAAGACAGTAATTCTCTTCATGAGCTGTCTTCAGTAGTAGTCTTGCACTTATTTGGCAATCTTAAGAGAGAGATGAAAAATATTAAGTAATGAGATTGCTCCTTGCAGTCTTCTTTTTCTGAAGAGAAGGCACAAGTTCAATTGATACACTTGTGTTTAAAGTGCATTTTAAATATATGTTTGTTTGTTTTTTTCTCCCAGTACTTACTATGCCTGACTTGCCCTTAGAAAATAAAACTACGAAAAGCTGTTCTTTCCTGATATTCTTATATGTGGACAAAGTTCTAGGGTGGATTGATTACTTATCAACGAATTTTATGTTTTTGCTGAGGTGTTTTGTATAGTTCTGGGAGGTGACCTAAGTTCTGTAAGCCTTTCCTCTGCGTGGGGGATTTGTTAGTGTAGTGTAGCAGTTAATCCTGTCTTGTGCAAGTCAGATCCTGGATTGCAAAACTATAAACTCTTCAAACAGCACTCCCTTACCTGCCTCAAATATATAGCTTTCTTTTACTCTTCACAAATTTTTTTAAAGTACGTCTCTTTATTGAAAAAAAGGAAGTGGAATGTGCAGTGAGCTCCTTTAAGACCTCAAAAAATTTTGAAATTCTAGTTTGAAAATTTAGTTTCAGTATTTACTGATTTAGTTAAAGCTTAGGTAGCAGAAAAAAACTTGCTCACCACTGGTGCATACCTATGTGCTTTATTTTATGCTTATGTTGAGCTTCGCTGCAGCTGAATGTATCTTTGAGTGAGAACCTCTTTCCCAATATGGTAGTGCTTTCAAGGGTGGGAGCTTTGAAAGCAGTACCTGGTCTGGGCTACTTTTAGGATTCTACCGCAGTGAATGACTCTTGTCTTATTTCCTCTAAATGGTTGTATTGTCTGTTGAAATTTAAGCATTTCAGACAGTGAAAGTCTACCTGGAAGTATCTGACTAAGCAAAAAAGATAATCAAAGAACTGTGCTATCGTTAGTGGGTTCCTAGAGTCTAACAGCAGTTGTAATATCCTCATTATATCAGTAAGATGATGGTGTAGAGGCTCTGTAGATATCTGCCATGTGAAGAACCTCTGACCTCTGTATTTTGAGAAATGGATTGATGGTATATTGCCACTACCAAAGTCTGGTGTCTAAATGAAATATGAACAGCCAGTATTTGTTTATTTTTATTTGGAGGGAAGGCAGAGAGAGGTAGATTCCTACCCCTTGTTAGGTAGTCTCTGCACTTTAAATTGCCTTCTGTTTATTTGTGTTTTGAAAGTTGGAGAATATCTTCTGTGAACATCTTTCCTAAGCTTATTCTAGCACTTGACTATTATAATTATCTATGAATAGTATGGTTTGTTTTGTGAATGGGCAAATATACTTAAAGCCGTAATTGAAGAAGTTTGCTTAGTCTTGCCACATCTGATGGGCATGGAGCCAAAGCACCTTTCTTCATGTTAAGTTACGATTCTCTGATCTTTCCAAAGAGATACATATTGGGCTCTGCTTTTTTTTTGCTTTTTTTTTTTTTACTCAATTTGGTAAGTTTTGCTCTTTTCAAGAAGTGTGGAAGTAATTATTTGATTGTGATTGAATAATATTATTAATTGTAATTATGTTGTGTTTAAGTTTAATATGGTCACATCGAGGCCTGTTCTGCATTGTGTAAGACTTCGTGGAGCCTGCCTCTGCCCTTTAGTGAAAGACTTAAAAGGCAGTCCTAAGTCCATCTGCAGACTTTCTAAGCTTTAAGTTAAGCTAAATTTTTTCAAGAATACCTGACTGTCTTAGTTATTCATTAAAAAGCAATGTCACTGAAGAACCGAAGGACACATTAGCACTGTATTTTAAAGAAAATCTGTGTTTGCTCTGCCTTTACCCTGTGATGACTGAAAGCTCTCTAGCTACAGGTAGCGTAGGACTGAGTAGACCTATTTCACCTTACCTTCTATGCCGCCCAGAAAAAACAACCAGGTATACGTGACCTTTGGTGAACTCAGGGTAGACTCACTTGTATGTCTGTCCGAAAAATGTAATTCTTGTTTCCCAGCTGTTATTAAAAATCCTTTTAACCAAGGTTTTTTTAAAGCTTTGCATTTTATTTAGGTGTTTGACTGCTTTTCTTTTACCACTTACCTGAGAAACTGCTTTATACCAAGTATTAGAAGGGAAAAAGCAGGGAAATACTGATATGTGCATATGTTCCTGATTTTTATTTAAATCTCATGGTAGTGGTCTACAAATCAGGTACTTCTTGAATTTAATTTTGCCTATTTCGATATTAAATTTTGTTGGCGAATCACTAATACACTTACTACTAGCCATTGTAGATTTTTTCTGTGTGTAGTAATGTGCTGAGTGAAGAATTAACAGGTTTCTTTTCATTGTTGTTATCCTTTCTGTAACTCTGTTTTGTGTCTAGCTCAGGGAAAACCATTTTTCTCTCTCCAACTTGCACCTGCCCCCAAACTAGTGAACAATGCCCCTAACAATACAAGTGGTTGGTGCCTTGGGGCATGTTTTGTTCTTTTTGCAAGGGCTGCCACCAGTGATAAATCCCTGCAATAAAATACAAAGACAAAACCTTTTCCCTTTACAGCCATCAACTTTTAAAAAAAACCATTTTTGCCATGATTTCAAGATACTATAAGCACAGAGAGTTGAAGATCTGTTTCAGACAAAATTTTTCTTGGATGTAATTTTTGAGAGGTTAGTGTCCTGTGTGATACTTGGACATTTTAATATGTCATTATTTAGAAAACGGTAGCCAAGTTTGTTGCATGTGATGTTCATGTAGCACTTTCCTAGAGTATTTGTAAACAAAGTGTATGTAAAGAGCATTTGCATCTGTTATAATTATTTATTTCTCAAGACTTTTTGCTTAACTGTTTGTATTGCTCTCACATCTTTTTTGTGTGAATATTTTCATCGTATGTATGGGGTAAAATAATGTGTTCTGTTACATTTTTTTTGTTCTCTTTATTTACCATAATTGTAATATTAGTAGATGAGTAATACAAGATTTTTGTTGCATGTTTTTATGTAAAAAGTTTGAAGATACATTGTCTTTAAAATGAACTACTAATTCTGGGTGAAGATGGCAACAAATTATCTCAAAACTTTTGTAGGGATTTAGGGCTTCATTTTTTATTTTATTTTCAGTAGGAAAATTATTCTAAAATGCACACACAGCTTTATTCTCAGCCCTAATCTGGGATTGCTGTTGAGATGAAAAACTGATGTCATTCAGCTTTATAAAGTACCTTAAGGTATTTGGTAGAAACTAGGGTTTCAAGCAGCTATGTTTGATTGTAACCCAGTGCTCAGAAATAATTGTACCAAAAGAGTTGTCAGTGAAAGAAATTAGTAATATGGTGTTCACTGCTGTTGTTACATTCCACATTCATATATATTTGATGTTTAACTTCCATAGACAAATATGTTTTATGCTTTGCTGTGAAAAATACAATATCAGTTTTTCCATATTTTAGATTAAATAAGATTATGAATCAGGTGGCCATTCAGCGGAAGAAGCAGTTTGTTGAACGAGTACACAGTTACTGGTTGCTTAAAAGGCTGTCTAGGAATGGTGTTCCTCTGTTGAGAAGGCTGCAGTCCAGTTTACAGTCACAAAGAAACACACAACAGGTATGTGACCCACTTTTTACTTTTAAGAAGAAATCAGAAAAATCTCTATTTTATAGAGTACAAAATCAATCAGAAGAGATAGCATGGAATAAAAATCTTTCTCTTATTCAGCACTGAGTACATCTTTTACCTTGTTTTTAAGTAATGTGACCTATATTGGAAATTGAGCATTTTCTAATCCTTTTTGAGTTGTGAGATACGGGGGAAAAAAAATTTGTGTGAGTTTTGTTTTACTTAATTCACAAACTTACTGTCACCAAAACTATCCTAATACCATTGTTCATTAGCTAGTATTGTGTCTTTTTAGAATTCATGCTCTTAGTAAAATAAATTAAAATTTATTTTAAATTCATAAAAAAATGCAATGCAAATGTAATCTTTGACACTTATAGCTGAGAAAAAAAGGCATTTTTACAGAGTAAGTGTTAGACATGCTAGTTTACAGTTTTCAAATTCCTGTCCTTATTACCCACTTTGTTGGATAATAACAAAACAAAAGACCAAATTGTTGATGAATTTCGAAGACTTATTTCAACTTTGTTTCTCTTTTTATGTAGTTATGTGAGAATTGTAGATAAAAGTAAATTTATGCTAATATTTTGTTGAAGTAAAACCCGTCCAATCTAAAATACATCTAGGCTGATTACAGTTGCACACATTTACCAGTCAGAATCGCTGAAAAAACAGAAAAGCAGTCACTCCAGATGTGTATCAGATTCAGGAAGCCATACTTTTCTGCTTCCCATTTTTGTAATACGAACACTGCTTCCCATTTTTGTAATATTTACAGCTCTTGAGTGACAGTAGAGATTTTGGCAATTTTTTCATTGTTTTGGCTTCAAGTCACTGGGTGGTGTAGAAAATAATTAAAACTTCTTCTCTGAATTCTGTGTATGGATCCATGTGTGTAGACCTTGAAATGCTGTGAAGCATCACGATGTGGAAATTCTTACTGCATCCCTGTTACCTTTTATAATTGAACCGAAAACGTAGTTGGCTGGTTTTTTTCCTTTCTCCAGGTGTTTGACTTCCAGTGGAATTGTTCCTGTAAAATAGCCTCTAGAACTTAAGAATGCATTTTATAATCATTTACTTGTATTAAATTGAGATTTTCTTTTCCTTTTAAAGCTTAAATACATTATTTTTGTTTGAATTATGCTGCTATTTGCTGATTAAGTCATTAATTGATGTAGTCATAAAAATGCCATGGTCAACACTGTTTCCAAATTACTTGACCTGTCTTTTCTGTGTGTGTTTCTTTTCTTAGCTTTTAATGAAAAAAAAACTAGTTGATAATTTCCAGAACAGCTGAGGTTGGAAAAGACCTCTGGAGGTCATCTGGTCCAGCCTCACTGCTCAGGCAGGGCCACCTAGAGCCAGTTGCCCAGAACCACGTCTAGACTGCCTTTGAATATCTCCAAGGATGGAGACTCCACAGCCTCCTTGGGCAACCTGTGCCATTGCTCAGTCACCCTCAAAGTAAAAAAAAAAAAAAAAAAAAAAAAATGTGTTTTATGTTTTAGGGGAAAAAAAGTGTTTTCTAATGTTCAGAGGGACTTTCCTGTTTTTTCGCTTTGTGTCCATTGCCTCTGGTGCTGTCACTGCGCACCACTGAGTAGAGCCTGGCTCTCTGCCTTCTTTGCGTTCTTCCTTCAGGGATTTGTACGCATTGATGAGATTCCTCCCCTGAGCCATCTCTTCTCCAGGCTAAACAGTCCCAGCTACCTCAGCCTTTCCTTATAGCCGACATGCTCAAATTCCTTTTAAGTGAAAATAACTTTGAATATAAATTGTTCACTTGTTTATCCTTCTTTCATTGCTTCTATATTATTCCATTTTAATACTATTTTTGGAGTTGTAAGTTTTAATCTCTGAATAATCTTTTAATTCTGTATGAGAGGTTTCTATTCTGAAGAGTGGTGCCTGGCAGTTACCTAATAATAGCTGAAATTAATTTATTCAGATAGTAGACTCTTTTTTTAAAATTAACTCAAGTCCTTAAGATAATGAAATCAAGCACAAATGTCTGGCCCTTTTGGCAGTATGGACCTAGGCTATAGTGTCTGAAAAATATTGTACTTGCTAGTTGGGAAGGACTTTTCCTTTTTTCTGAGGTGACATAATGAGACTGCAACATTTCTAATTGTTTAAATAGTAACTACTAAAATAAAATTATTCTTATAATTTATTTTTTATAATAAAATAAGCCTTAGATAGGAGTTGTTTAAAATTCCTTTGTCTGTTTGCTGTCCTGTACAAGCACTGTTTCTTTCTTTTGTCTTCTATTTTTAGAACTATGCACTATTCTTAAGTAAGAAAATAATGAAAATATTTTCTAAATTAATTGGAAACTACATTGATTTATTAAAAATTGGGGCATTTTTGAGATTAACTTTCTTTTGAAAAAAAGCAGCAAGTTTAAAAGCAAAGCTGAGCATTAAATGATTCTGTTGATGAAAAATGTGTAGGTAGTGCTTTTCAGTGAGTAGTAAGTGTCCTGCGTATGACATTGTCCTCCCCATAGCATCTTCATTATGTATTCATAATACCTATTGAAGTAGTCATAACTGCAAAGCATTTAATGCAATAGTCATCTTTGTTACTCCAAGTATAAGCCAAACCATAATGAAGACTTTAATAAACAGATATGTCATAGATGTTGTGAGAATGCCTCTGAATTTTGAGAAGCAGATGGTGATTTTGTTAATTTCGGGGAAAATTATTTTTACCTTATTATATGTGAGAGGACAAACCTAAATAGGTTTTCAGTCAATCAAAGGAACATAAACACTGATGTAATACAGATTCAGGGGTGGTAGTTTTTGGGGGTTTTTTTTGTTTTTTTTTTTTAAAATTATTGTTATTTGAACTGGAAAGAAATGTTAAGATGGGGAACCAATACCCTGAAAATGGTTTCAGAGTGCCTAGTAGAAGATGATTTTGATACATCTGTAACATTTCTTTATTAGAACAAATTTGGCAGGGGGGAAGCATTCTGTGATTTAGAATTAGTTCCTAATGAACGTATTTCAGAGCTCAGTTATGGTATGGTTTTTGAAGGTGACGTCACATCAACTAACAGTTCAAAACCAGGCAGAAAGATCTTGACTTATATACTGCCTCGCCTTCTGCAGAACAGGAAACCCGCAGAAAGAATGGTTTGTACTGTCACTTCTCTCGCCACCTAGAAATTCAGGAAAGGTATTGGAAATACTCTAAGAAATTTACATCCACATTATTTTAGGGTTTGGTTTTTTTTCTATATGTAAAGAATGCTTGAATAAAAGTAAAGTGTGAAATTAAATTGTAGTAGCTTTTTGCTGCTGCAGTGAGGCTGGTTTAAAACCACTCTTTGGAGAAACAAAGTCAAATGTGCTAGGGATTAAGGTCATGTCTGCACTGAAGATTTCAGTAAGAACACAAGTTGCAGCCACAAAATGGTTTTGACAGATTAGAACACAAGTGCCAGCAGAGGGTCTTAATAAAACTAATTGTATTGATCAAGTTCCAGTTTCATCACTGTAGTTCTGTTTTTGTTTGGCTCATATTAAGTTACAGTCCCTCTGTGGTGTGAGGCTGTCCCCAGGTGTTCACATCCAGCAAAAGGAGGGATCTGTTGGCACACTGACAGTGGTCCTGCCAGAATGCAGAGACTGGTAACATATGCATGGTGGGAGTTGGAGCTGGAGACCAGTTCTCAGTAGATGCATGTTCTATGTGTACATTTAGAAGTGTTTCACTCTTCACTTAGTATTAATAAATGTGTCAGGTTTAGCTTTTCTAGATAATGTTTAGTGTTCAGCGAGAACTGAGTCCATCAGAAAATACCATGGAGTTTCTTTCTAAATTTTTCTTGTGTCATCAGCCAGAAAAAACTTTCTGGCTTTGTCAAAGATAGAACATTTTGGAAGAAGAACTCTTTACCAGGAAGTTAATAGAAACTTTCCTCATCAGAAAGCTTTTGAAAACTAAAAATTTTGAAAGGAACTCTTTTTATCCAAGTTTTCACTAGTTAGATGTTGGAACCAGTGCATCCTGCTCTTTTCAGCTCGCCTGGATCTTTAATCTAATAAAGGTACATGTTATATATCAGGTAAATAAGTAAGTTAGGATAAAGGGTGTTTAACTTGGCTATTATAATTGTGCCTGCCAACATTACTTTGCACAGAAGTGTCAAAAAATTGGAGACTTGGTATTAATCCCCAAGCTGGAGTGACATTCAAGAAGGGAGTGTATGCATGAACAAAAAAGCACAAACAAGGTGCTCTTGATACTTTGGGTCACATCTGCAGATTTACCCTACCTGCCTCTTTTCTGCAATGAAATTGGTCAAACTGATTCAACTGAAAGAACAGTCTTTGCTGCTTTTTTTTTTCCTTCTTTTAAAGTGCAACTGCATCTTCAGATTTAGCCAGATATTTAAGTTCCTAGTGAACTACCCCAAGTCTTGATGTAACAAAGTAACAGTTTTTTTTGCTGTTGCTGTATTTAAGTTTCCTGACCCATCCTAAATCTAGTGTGGTTTTGTTGACTTAGCTTTCAGCAGGGTCAGTTCCCCAGTTTCATGAACTGTACAATTATATCAGGCAAAAGAGCAGACTCCAAATGGCTGCAAGGAAAGGGAGGACAAGCCTTCCACTTTTGGCAATAGCCATGGCTTAATTTTGGTCCTGAAAAACAGTAAAACTATGAAACCCCCTCCCCCCCAAAAAACCATATAGCTATGTCAGTAACGGTTGTCTTTTTCACACACGGGATCTGTAGCCAAACTGTAGGAGAACAGCAGTTAGTGGCAATGCAGACATTATAATTCAGTGAGTTTCTGAGAATTTAAAGGAACTGAAAATGTGCATACTTGTTATGTCAGAATTTGCTTTGAACTATTCTGACCCTCAGCAGTTAAATTATTATGTGTCTAAGTCAAGACTTAACTCCTTAAAAGAAATTTTAACTGTCAGTAGTAATAGTCATTAGGGAAGGGATCTAGAAGTTTCTACCTGCAATTTTTCAGTCTATTTGTGTGTGTGTGTATGCTTGGGTTTTTTTAAAGAGGAACAAACTGTTGTTTCCAGTTTGCTATATTGTAATACGGAGATAGTTAAGTATTTTTCAGCTTCAGTGAAGTCGGACATTTGAATAACACTAACTGCATAGTTTCTACAGGTCCTTTAAGTTAAAGTGTATAAAGTAATAAAATGCAATGCAAATCGTAGAATCATAGCACTCACAAATCCTTTTCTTATACTACTGTTTTTTTGCAATTCTATTTTTAGAACCTTCTGCCTGAAAAATTGCACAGGCTTCCTTTACAGGACCAGTGATATTTCTAAATTATCCTTCTGTTAAGGAGGTTTTTGCATTGAGTGTAACAATTTTTATAAAGCTGGCTTTTGTTCCTCTGCTTAGCCAGTTTTCTTTTTTGCCCTGTCTTCCATTTTATTTGCAACTCATGGCATTTATTGTTTGTTTTAGTTTTTAAGAAAAAAATCAACATGATGATTAATTATTGAGTGTGTACTGCATTACGCTAGTTACAGGCAAGCGTACAAAGCTTTGAATATCTTTCTGAGATTCTTTTATAAAAATATTCATTTCTAATTTTCCAAAGCAAGTGTTTCTTTTATGTACTTACTGCTAATATCAGGACTTCTACTTTTTTATGGCCTTGTTTCTGGTGAATTGCCAATGCTGTTTGAATACTATAGGTAATATTCCAATATCCTTATTTTTCTTAGGAAAAATAGTAAAAGCAAACAAAGAAAGGCTGAACGGAATACAGTGCAAGTGTTTAAACACTACTTCTTTCTAAAAGTGTGAATTAAATTCTTTTATCCATTCACTGAAAGGCTGCATTGCCTGTTTGCAGTACCATGTGAAGTTACTGTATTTTTTAATGAATTGCTTTTAATTTTTACTTTTTCAGAAGTCATAATAGTTTTCTGCTGTTACAAGTGTATCCTAATTCTGCTGGGTGTGGGAGAGGTGGACTTTGTTGGGCACAAGAAGAATTTGTTTATACCAGATGAGTTTCTGAAGAAGCTGATGATGTTCACCTGGCTGTGATTTTGATAGGAAAATACTGAATCTTACTTTGCAGCTTATAATACTGCTAGGTTGCTATTTGCTGTATTGACTTTTCTGATTAAATAGCCTTCACCATAGGATTGCTTTCCAGTTTATAGATTTTGTTTTCAGTTATACATTAGAGAAACTCTAGAACTTACCCTGACCAGAGATTTGGGTGTAGTTTGTTGTTACAGTATGAAGCTTTGACCAAATGTCGTAACTGTAAGACAGCAGATTCTCCTTTCCTATGAATATGTTAGGTTAGCAATGTAGTTTCATTTCATGAAAGCCTTTTGATTATTTTCTTAGAGAGAAGATGATGAAGAAATGCAAGCCTTAAAAGAAAAATTGAAGTACTGGCAAAGGCTGCGTCATGATCTTGAAAGAGCTCGTTTGTTGATTGAACTTATACGTAAGCGTGAAAAATTGAAAAGAGAACAGGTAAATGGAGTCCGTTTTTAGTCTGATGAAACTTTTCTGAGGAAAGATAGTTTATGTATTCTCACACACAATTTTTGCAATAGAAAGACTGCAGTGCTTATCTTTTAATCCTCATGTAGCATCAAGAAACATAAGTGCATGTATTCACTCACACAAACTTTACAATATATAAAATTATTATAGAATCATAGAGTGATTTGGGTCGGAAGGGACCTTTAAAGGTCCCTTTAAAGGTCCCCCCTTGCTGGCTGACATACCAGACTTTTGTCCTTTGTCAAGTTCAGTTCCAGCCATGCCTTGACCTTCCTGACCCCATCCTTACACAACCAGGCAGTGCCACTATACCCTTCCTAGGATGTTTTTCTAGCAGCGCAGTGGCTTCCAACTCCTCCTGTTTGTTTCCTGTGCTACGTGCATTGGTGTAGAGAAGTTACTTAAAAAGCCATTCTGTTAGACTTGCAAAAACAATTGGTTTCTGAAGAATTGTAGAAAATGTGATCTCTTCAGGTTTTCCCAGTACATGTGCCTAAATCCAGCGGCACTTTTATTCTTCTGTCAGGAAAAAAAAAAAAAAAAGAATAAAAAAAGCTGTGTCTAAGTCCTATGACATTCTAGAGTTAACATTTCTGGTAGAAGACACTCGAGAAAGCGATAACGCAGAAAGATAACATTTAATATAAAATCTGTGAAAGCAAAATGTTTGTACTTTGCAGTACAGTGTTTGTCCTTATAAAAACACCATTCCATTTTTACTTTTTACAAGCTGTGACTATGCAAGCTAATACAGTTTGTAATTGTTGAGCGCTTTCTGGAACATCATTCCTGTACAGTCATATATCATTTGCTATACACATATATTATTTATTACTATTTATACACATGTATTATGTATGTGTTTGTGTGCATATGCTTTGTTTACTTGTTTGGTTTACATGTATACACACCATTAATGCATCATTAAAAATCTGTTTGTGCCATAACAAGACTGTTTCAGTGATGATAACTTTAAATGTCCTGAAAATTAAACTATAGAGGAGCTGTAATATTTCCAAAAATAATGAAAATTCTGAAGGATGGTCAAGTATTTGAAGATACTGTCGGTTCTTGTTTTTTAAATTAGTTTCTTGGAATTTACATAGAACATTGTTTTGGACTTGTGTAGCCTGTAAATGTTCATCAGATTCTCTTTTTACCCTTTGAACGTGACACTACAACTGAAATTTGAATTTAAACATGTTATTTTAAAATTCTTGTTCTTATTCCCTCATTGTTGGCAAAATATGAAGCTGTTGTGTAACATCTTGTCTAATATAAGAAATGCAGTTAACAATGGAACAAAATTCATTTGTAGATAAATTACTAATTTGAGTTTTATTTGAGTCTCTAGTGAAGAGAGGAAAATTATTTTTTTCTTATAAAGTCTTCAGCTGAAAATGTACGTCAGACAAATGTCAACTTATGATATTCAAAGTAGCACCGAACTGATTTACTTAGTGTATTTATATTGTGTTTCATACCTTAAGTAGTTTACTGTTGCTGAAAAACAACTTTTAAACAATACCTTAATGAAAAAAAATGCTCAGTTGGATAATTATTACTTCTTTAGGTCAAAATTGAGCAGGTTGCTATGGAACTTCAGCTTACTCCATTCACTGTACTTCTGAGATCAGTTCTGGATCAGCTGCAGGAAAAGGATTCCGCTCGTATATTTGCTCAGCCAGTGAACCTTAAAGAGGTATGTTTTAAACTGTATTTCCTTATGTTTAGGTATGACTTGGTGGGACTTAAATACAAGAAACAAATCATTGCTTGCAGAGTTGGGAGCAGTGTTACCTTTTAATCTCAATTCTGATAATTTACGTAGTGAGTTATGACTTACTGCTCTGAAAGTCTATTTATGCTTATATACCAAAATACTTCCTGGGAGGTACTTGTACAGAATAACACAGCTACATACTGATCTTTTGCAATAAGATTATTTGATAAAGCAAATTCAAAGGGTGTCTTAAAACTTGAAATGTGAATACCATATTCTTACTTGCAGGTGAAATTCGTTTCATTCAGTGGGAAACCAAATAAACTTGAAGCGTACATGTGTATGTGTGCATACTTATACAACACATTTATACATGTGCATAAATAGCATGTATAAATTGTATACTACATACACGTGTGTATAACACGTACATGTGTATATTATACATATCTGTACATATGTATAAATATGTACATTTGTATGTATGTGTATGCATAAATGCATGTATAATATCTATAAAAACACAGAATTCTGAAAACATCGTTTTGGCATCTGTTAGTAGAGCTCCAACTTGTTACCTAAGGTGCAGAATTTTGTAATACGTAAACTTCTGTTGGTGTGCAAATGTTTGCAGTATCAAGATGTGCAATTCTAAGCAACACTTCAGTTCTTGATTTGAGGTGTTACACAGTATATTAGAAAATGTGGATTGGTTAATAGCTAATATTGTTTTGTCTGTAATAAGATAATTTTGCCCATTCATGTTTTAAATATTTATTCAAAGGTTCCAGACTATTTGGATCATATTAAGCATCCTATGGATTTCTCTACCATGCGAAAACGATTAGATGCTCAAGGCTATAGAAACCTCAGTGAGTTTGAAGAAGACTTCAATCTTATCGTAGATAACTGTATGAAATACAATGCAAAAGACACAATATTCTATAGAGCTGCAGTGCGGTTAAGAGATCAAGGAGGTGTAGTTCTCAGGCAAGCTAGGCGAGATGCTGAAGGAATCGGTTATAATAATGAAACTGGAATGCACTTACCTGAACGGCCCAAGCTTGAGTCACCCCAGCCTTTCTCTTGGGAAGATGGTAAGATGTTTCTGGATTATTTTTTAAGAGTTGCACTTTTCATTACACAGTGTGTACATTGCATACAGGTGTTTAAGATTGTTGCTGTCAGTTTACTGACTAGATTTCCTCCCCATTCCACCCCTCTTAAAAACATTGATTGAAAGATTCAAGTATTTCTGTTCTATTATGTCTGTTAGAAAACCGTGTTATGCAGATTCTGATTTTGACAGTGCTAGAGCCTACTTTAGCAAGATATGTGAAAAAGAATTTTAAAATTAAGTGCTTTCTCTGACATGATTGTATATGCTTGTAATTCATGGAAAACGACTACCAATGTGCATAAACTTAAGCACAGTCTTAAATAGCTACTGAATTAACACATTTGTAATTCTAGGAGTTAAAATTACTTCATCTGACATACCTACAAGTTTTCTGAGGTTTTGGCAGTAAAGGAGAATAATTAACATGTTTATTTTATAATAATAATCTTGTCCTTCTCTTTCATAAGAAGGAAATAATCTATTAGAGTGAGAAGGATTAATTATGTCTTCCTTCTGACCTTTTAATTTTTTACTTTACTGTTTAATTTTCTTGAGCAAAATGCTGATCAAGAGGAATAGTAATTACATAGTAGGGATTCGTTTCAACATTTCTTCACTGGTTATGGTGAAGCTAATAAGACTGTAATCTAAGTAGCTTTTTGATGACATTTTTAATTCTGGCAAGTGAATTTTATTATTTTTTCCCTCCTGTTGATATTATTCTTTTAATAATATGATATTATTATTTTAAACTGAAGAGGGTAGTTTCAGATATTAGGAAGAAATTCATTACTATAAGGGTGGTGAGACACTGGCACAGGTTGCCCAGAGGAGCTCTGGATACCCTCTACCTGGAAGTGTTCAAGGCCAGGTTGGACAAGGCTTTGAGCAACCTGGTCCCGTCGGAGGTGTCCCTGCCCATGGCAGGAGGTTGGACTGGATGATCTTTAAGGTTCCTTCCAACCCAAACCATTCTATGATTCTATGATGATTATTCTGGAAAATATTCTGGGAAATACTAACATATTTTCAACTATACATATTTTGACTTCAGTGGATAGGTTACTGAATCCTGCAAATAGAGCACACATGTCCTTGGAAGAACAGCTGAGAGAGTTGCTAGAAAAACTTGATCTCACTTGTGCAATGAAATCTAGTGGGTCAAGGAGCAAAAGAGCAAAGCTGTTAAAGAAAGAAATCAGCATTATTCGCAACAAACTAAGTCAGCAGCACAACCAAGCTCCTCAAATAGAATCAGGTATTGGAAGTTTTGAAGAAGAAACTGCAGCATTAGAACAAGATGGAGAAGAAGAAGGTAAGATTGTAAACTATATTTAAATCAGTACTGTTCTGAACCTCTTCAGTCAGGTGCTTTAATCATGTGAATTAAAAACTGTAGAAAGTGAATATTATGTTTAATTTTTAAATGGACAAATAGCCACTTAATCACAGCAGATGGTTTAAGAATATGAGAATGATCTTTTTTAAAAAAACATCCCTCCGTTATTTTTAACAGTAGCAAGGCTTTTTAAAGGTTTAGGTGCTAAGAAATGAAAGTACAAATGTTCTCATACAGAAACGAATTGGAAATGCTCTAGTGGAAAATCGCACTGTACTTTTAGAAATACACTTAAATGCCAAAATATGTATTTAGGAACATGTGAGCCTAGGTCAGTGGTGCTGAAAACTGGCCGTTGTACTGTCTTTTGTAGCTTTTTTTATTCTCTGCTCCAGGCTCTGGGAAGGGTGGAGGGCAGGTTTGGATTGTTTTTGGTTTTGTTTTTAATAAAGGTAACTATTGATAGAACTTAACAAACTTCATGATGTAGAATCAAGTCAGCTGTATCCAACCAGCGCTTCCCCTTGCGCTTCTCTTCCTCCTCAAAACATTGGTTTCTGAACTGCCATCTACTTCGGCTAACTCCCATTGATTTCAGTTAGAGCAATATAGTAGGAAGACTATATTGCACTTTATTATTATTTATTGAATATTATGTTTCCTTTTTTAGCTTTTAAATCAGTTACTGAGGTCTTCTCATTTTTAAATGATACGAAGAAAATCTAGTCTCTTGGAAAATAAAAAAGTATTGGGTTTGTTTCACAGTCAGCTCTTCTGTAAAAAGCTAACCTATTTTTCTTCAGGAGAATTAGAGACGTTTCATTTTGAGTAAGTACACTGAATTGGAGGAGGAAAGAGCTCAAGGGAAAGTGGAGGCATGGTGATAAATACAACAGCCTGTTTCTGGTGCAGCTTGATGCTATCAAAATTTTTGAAAGGTGAAGTCAATTAAATGACTGTCCTTAACTGCCATTCAAACAGCAATTTGGTGTTTAAATCTTAGTGTGACTAAGGAAATGCTTTTCAAACTTAAAACTTGCTTGAGATTTGAATGACAATAGTAGAAAAAGTATGTGTGAATTAGCATGTTTGTTCTGAGACCATTGAGTAGTCTTAAAATGCTTAATGATTTTTTAAAAAAATTTTTAATCTTCAAGTGATGGTGCTACTGAATATAGTTCTGTAGGAATTTAGTTTCTGGCAGATAATGAATAAACTTTTTTTTTTTTACTTGTAGCTTAACATTTTTGTGACAGCTTTTAACTGCAGGTGTTGTGCAAAAAATAGCCCAAAAGTGAGCAGTAGCTGTTTTCTTACATTTACAGTATACTTTTTTTTTTTAAAGAAAAGGCATAATGAAGAGCATGATCCAGAGTTGACTGGCTCTGTGTTGTTACAGTTCTGATCTAGTGAAGAGTAGTAGTCATTAGCTCAAATTTCAGTTCTGAAATGGAAAGTACTTAGAGGAAGAAAGAAAACAAATTGCCAAAAAGAAAGATGAGGAAAGTAGTAGAATCCTGTGCCCAGAATCTCTACAGGAGCTGACTTTAGAAGAGCTGTGAATTGCCCCCTTGCAATTCTGTTTTCAGTTTCTGGTCATGTGAAAAATATGGTACCAGAGTAACCTGTGAAATTTAGGTTTTAGCGTTTAAATAGTTCTCAAGTATTTTTCTGAGCTTACATCTTTTTGTGAATATTTTCTAATTTTAAGACAATCAGAATTTGTTCACAAAGAGCAGTCACCTTGGACATTCTAAACTACAGGCTTTTTCAATTGGTGGTACTTTAAATGTGCTTATCTGACTGTAAATTTCATTCTAAATGTATTGCTGAAATATTATGAATCAGTTCTAATACTTGTATGCCATCAGAGGATGTGAGCATAGTCACACTTTATTTTAACAATATATTTTAATATGCAGTCTGCTATTGTTTTATTAAACCTCAAACATTGGGACAAAGATTTTTCTGTGGTTAGAAATCATTGATTACCAAGTAAGCATTGCTGAGCCAAAGCCAAAACAATGTAGAGATAATATTTAATCCACTACAGATACAAGGCTTAAACCTTTGCATCTTTTACAGGTGGCATAGAAAAATTAACTATAGTTTAAACTTTCATGTGATGTGATATAAATACTACATTAATCTCATACAGTTACTCTAGAATAAGCAGCATCTTCTTACTAATTTATATTTTAAAATATTATTGTGGAAGCTAGAAAGAAGGTTTTAACATCTTTTTGAGTTGATAATTACGGGTTAGGAAGTCCTTCTAATTGTATTTGGGAATTCTGCAACAGTAGAATATTTATTTTCTTTTCCATCACTTGCGATGAAAAACTGGAACAACTAGTTTTATACACTCACAGTTCTGTCTGTTGTCTTTTCCAAGCATAGATTTATTGGAATTGACTGGGATATGATCATGTTTAACAGAAAAAAAAAAAGGTGGGCAGGGATGGAATTAAAAATCGTAGAGGGCAGTTTTTCTGATACCTCCTACCAAGACTGCATTGTCAAGTGTGTGTTTGACAACTCATGGCTAATGAAGCTGCAAGGCTTTAGGGTGAGGGTTTTTCCTCTCCCTGTTTTTTTTCTTTCTTTTTGGTAGATAAAACTTTTAGCCACAACTGTAAAACAGCTTTGCAAATCTTGCCTTTTTGTAAATTTTATAACCCATTTTATATCACTCTGGTAGATCAGGTTACAGATACTTATTTGGGTTTTTTAATGCTTATATGATAAAAATTTGTATTAGGGCAGGTAAGGTGAATATTGATAATGTGAAATAGTTAAAAATGTATATTATCAACAATTTTACTTGAATGGCAGTGTTAATTGCATTTAACAGATAATCATTTACCACCCCAACTTTCTATTTAAAAAATTAGATTGCTTAGTTTTTAGTTAATGAAACTAACATAACTGCATGAGAAGTAAAAAGTATTTATCCAGGTGTAAATTCTTAACACCAACTATAAACACCTACCTTTTCTATCCCTGTTACATTCCCACTATAAAAGTAGGAACTACTAACTAGGACAGATTGTTGCTAGACAAGGTTTGTTTTTAAAATGTTATGCTTTGTTTCCAAACAAATTTATTTGGTGGGCTGCACATTTATAGTGAGTTTTATAATAGACTTTATAACTACAGGTTTTCAAAAATCACACTCTATTTATAATTTTTTCAGGAGATAAATCTCCCCCTAAACTTGAACCATCAGATGCATTACCTCTTCCTTCAAACTTGGAGACTAATTCAGAACCACCAACCCTCAAACCAGTAGAACTCAATCCAGAGCAGAGTAAGCTTTACAAAAGAGTAAAATTTGATAATGAATTATATAGCACTTCCATTCAGAAAGAAATAAATGGACACACTCCAGAACACTTACTTGACAGTAATCTCAATGAGTCGACTGTTTCTGCTGTAGCTGAGTCATCAACTGATGTAAACAGACGTACATCCATTCTCTTCTGCAAATCGAAAAGTATAAGCCCCCAAAAGTCTGCAAAGAACACTGAAACCCAGCCAACTTCTCCACAGCTAGGGACCAAAACCTTTTTGTCTGTAGTCCTTCCAAGGTTGGAGACACTTCTGCACCCAAGGAAAAGATCAAGGAGTGCATGTGGAGATTCTGAGGTTGATGATGAGTCCCCGGTAAAGCGCTTGGATACAGGTAAATGTTACAAAGCTTATTTGAATGGATGCATCTCAGAAGTTAACAAACCTGTTGATTTTTTTTTACATACATGTAATTGTTAAATCTTCAGATTTTAGCCCTTGAAGAATTTTTCCTCATAGCTGAGTAGCTTCAGTTCAGAAAACTACAGATTCATTTTTGTATTGGCCCTATACAATTAGACTTAGTTAACCAAGTTTTACTTTTTCACAGTTTTCCATTTAGCAGTGGAGTTTTTTAGTTTACATGTATGAGTGGGTGATTTTTTATTTTTAAAGCAGCTTTCTATTTTCTTCTGTTGCAACCAATAGGAAAGGCCAATCAGCTGCTTCTTTGGAAGTTCCCTGTTAAATTACATGGAAACTTCATATATGATGCCAAAACTGGAACTGTTATAAGGAGGAGCATGGAAAATACAAGCTCCATGTATAACTTTTTACTGCAGTGTTACTCCAAGCATATTTTGACACTATAAAACTAATTACTTTGTATAGGGTGCTTTGTATACCCATGTATTTTATGAAGTGTTAAAATCCCAAAGTATAATGACATTTCCTGTGTTTCTTTTCTATAGTCTGTGCACTTAAATAAAGTTGATGAATCTAAGTGTCATATTACACTTTTATTGACACTTGTCTAAAGAATATGAAAAAAAGTTACGTTAATACATTGGTACCGTACAGTTGAAGACATTAATTACGCCTTTTCTTAGTAAACTGTAGTTCTGTTTAGTGGCGAATTTTGAACAGAACCCTCTTTCAGCAAGAACAGCAGCGTAAGAAAGTCACTTAAATATATTTCCTTAATGCTAACCCTGGCTATAGCTCTGAAATTACCTTTGAAATAATTACCGGGTTTCATTGCCATGTTGATATATGCAGGTATGAAAGCAGCATGTGTTTTTTTGTGCCTTTGAATGAAGGATAGAGGAATTTAATTTTGAACATTTTGAAACAAAGCTTTGTGTTTTTTGTAGAGTTTTTTTGTGGTTTCAGGGGGGAGGAGGGTTGTTTGAGGGTTTTTTATTTGGTTGTTTTGGTTTAATTTTTGTTTTAGTTTGGTTTTTTTGCCTTTTTTTTTTTTTAATAATCAAGTGAGGAGGAAAATTATTCTGATGCTGAAATCCTAGCATAAGAAAACAATAAGTAAGATTTGGTATAGTGGTGGTGGGGGAGGTTGTTTAATTTATATTTTTGTTTCTTTGGAAAGTCCCAGTTTCCATTCCTTTTTATAACAGCTTGGAAAGAGCACATAGGTTTGATCTGGTACTTTAGTTCTGAAGTAGGAATCACGTGAAGGCAGTGTTATGATAGAAATGAGTTAATCTTTACTAAAAAAGCTTTGGTTTCAAAATATTCCATTTTACCGGTCTAGATAATTTCATTATGTACCTTTATACAGATTGCATTTTATCACATGCACAGTGAATCATTTTGTGCTAGATCACACCAGGAATTAGTAATAATTCCTTTAAATTTTTATCTTAAACATTGTAAATTATTTCTTTGGGGAAAGGATGTTTTTATTATACATGTAATCTGACTCAATTGTTGACCAAAAAGAAAAACCCCTGAGTAGTCTGTGTAAGCTAGTAACAGGAATGAAATACAAACGGTTAAAAGAAATTTTAAAAAAATACTTAAAAATTGTGGTGCCTGTTCCTGAAGCTAATGAAGATATGCACAGAAATAAAATATATGTAGAACTAATACTTATGGGCCATTTATATTTAAACTTTTTTGTTCAAGAAGAGACTGTGTATGTGAAATGAAATGTTTTAGCCAAATAAAATTCACCTGAAGGTTTTCTAGTTGTTGTTTCATAGTACTCAGGTTTTTTTAAGCATATAGGGTTCATACAGATGTGTCGTCTTATCAAATCTTATTCTTGTGATTCTTTTTCCATTTGTAACCAAACATTTTGTTTTCACATTGGAGATTTTGTTCCTCATGTTATTTTCAGACTTGTTTCCACGTTAATTTAAGCAGTTTGCAATTGGCAGCTATTTTGAGCTACATTTCAGCATGAATCCAGCACAAACCTCTAATGCTTTCCAAGATTTAAAATCAGTCGAGTTGTTTTACTTTTGCATATGCAAGCTGGTATCAGTTCATGCAGATTTCTATGCTCTGATAGAAATAAATTAGATGATGTATACAGTAATGTATTTTTTTCTATTTGGATATTTTTCACTAAATTTTAATTTTATGCTGCTGATAAAAAGTGTTTTTATTCAAAAGAATTCAGCAGACATGACTCTTTCC
>NW_010202846.1:0-49676 GCF_000695765.1 Mesitornis unicolor | reverse complement strand
CCTACAAAGCATACCTGATATAAAAGGTCTGCTTCAGGCTTCTTACATGCTTTATTGTGAGTTAACAACTTCATGAGTAATCAGTGGAGTTGAAAATGAATTATTATTGCACAGTTTTCTTTGACTGATATGAATGTTAAATATCCTCAGTTCTAGTGGATAGAGGAAAAAAATAATTAAAAAGGACTTTGCTTACTATACAAAGCTTTGAAATGTTTTAAATTGTTGAGAGCTGCACTGTTACATTGTTTTTTTCCTTACCTATTCATAACCAATGTGTGTTTTTTGCCGTTACTTAAGGATGCCATGTTGTTTTCTCTCTCACCTTACTCTGTCTCCTCAGTGTTTCCCCCTTTCATGTCACTCTCATGTATTCTTATATGAAGAAGTTCAAAGGAAGACTAAAGCTTACCTAGTTAAGTAAAACCACACCTACTTTGTCTGATGTTTCATTATTCTCATAGACTGACTTTTACTATACTCTAGAATTGCATTTGAGGCTGGTGTGCTTGCCAGTTAGTTTCAAGAAAGACACATACAGGATATGGTCGCACACTGCTTTGTAAGTATGGTATCCAGGGTGTTGTTGATTTTCATGTACAAAAATAATTACTGAAATGTTACCTTTTTTCAGAAATGGGGGACTACTGCACAACATGACTTAACTTTCAAAGACTGAAAGCAGTTCACCTTAATGCTCTGACCTCCCTTTATATGTGAATCTTCGTTTTAAAAATATGAAAGAATAGTATAAAATGCAACCTTAAATTTCAATTTCATTGTGTTCTACTGGGAAGTTATCACTTAACACAGATAGCACATTTTTCTCCATGGTTACTATGTGGAAACTGACAACTGCATAGTGGAGAGATGTGTTTAAAAATTTCCTATATGTACTTGATGTGTCCTTGTTTTGCTTCACATGGTATCCAGCAATTTCAAGAAGATAGGTTGTTTTTACTTATAAAATTCTGGTCACATCGCAGATTGATGTACAATTCTTGAAGTTCAGACGTGTCAGATCTTAACTCTGACAAGTTCAGTGACCTTTTCAAAATACCCGTTGTATACTTACCTTGCTCTTTTGTTACAAAGATTAATCCTTTTCATGAGGAAATTAGTTGGTGCAATTATTACATCTGAGAAAAACTAAGTTGATGAATGGATAGAAGGTAGATTTTACCAACCATTTAAAAATTTGCCTCTATCAGTTGTGTATAAGTAAGATAAACTCCTGGAACACATAACTGTTTTGAGATACCTTTTGAGCATTGTAAAATGCTAGGTTATGTTCAGATTAAACTTTCATATTGTTCTTGGTTTTATCAGTCACCTCTAAGCTTTCATGAATTAGGATAGTAATTCGCAGTTACTGTGTTGGTACCCTCTGTTTTAATTAGAAACTTAAGTATTTAAAATATATTATCCTAAACTAATATCTTTAATTTATTATCAAATTAGGATTGAAAATAGTGATTATTATAGTGCAGTGTGTTGATTTTCTATTATTCCTTGGCTAGATAGCAGTAATAGTTTTTCAGTGAAACATATTGTTTACTTAGTATTCTTGCTTCCAGCTACACAGATTTTCTCAAGGAACTGAAACAGATGTAAACAAATATTTGCAACATGGATCACTGAATTAGTGTTTAACACAGTAAAAAGCACAGGGATTTTGAGAGGCGGGAGAATTTGTCATATCTTGATATATACTTTGCATGCAGATGTCAATATACAACAAACATACATCACAAAAAGTGATGACCACTTTGAATTTTATTTGGTGTGATAAGGACAAGTATATCTGGAGTAAAATGGAACACAGATTATTTTTCGGATTCTTTGGTATTTGATTTCTAATAAATTTTTGGCTTTCAAGAGTGTAAACCAATTTGATTAAAACTCACTTCATATGTGTAGCATTCAATTAACATTCTCTAAGTTGAAGAAATTAAAGGAAAACATGCATATCTAAGGATATAACATATTCTCTGTATAAACTGGAGGTTGCTCAGTGAAAAATCAAATTAGCATAATTACTCATCTGGTTAACATAGACAGGAATGATAGTGTGCACGTGTATTTGTAAGTAAAATGCAGTAATTTGGCTAAATCTGCTGAGAGATCCAGAGTTCTTATACTTTGAATTAAAACTACTCTTTGCTTTGGTTTTGTTTTCTTTAGATGCATAATGACTCCTGTAAAATCTAATGAGAAATTTAGTTAGTTTAGCACTTAGGGACGTCCAAAAGCTTCAGCTGCCTGCCTTCAGAAACTTTCAGAACATAAAACATTTTAAGGTGCACATGCAGACAAACAAAGCATTGAAAATTGTGAAGGCCTCAAAGGAAATACCCTTGGCTTGTTAAATTTGTCAGTATAGAGACACAGGGACTACAGGAGCTCGACTCCTGAGTTGCCAGGATAAAAAAAGTCAGGCTGCACAACAGCCCATAAGTAATGAAGAGGCCGAGTATGTGAAGTTTGACTAGAACACTACCAAAATTACAAGAACCACAGTATTAGCTTCCTCACCATTAAAAGTCCTTTGCTTATTTCTTGACTTGTATTATTAGAATACAGGGAACTTTGAGCAACATAGTCAAGAACGATGGGGCTTGATGAACAACTCAATAAATGGGTGTTTTGTCCTTTTTTTAAGTCTTGAGAAGTGTGTGCAGACATATAATATATATCAGTATTTCAGACTTTTTTTCTTGGGTCTTAAACCTGTTAATTTATTTTAAAGTACTATCTTTTGGTTTTTTTTTTAAATTTTAACTGTTAGCAACCAGCTGAAAATTCCTGTGTTTACTAAGATTAGCATGACTGAAACTTTTGTAATAATAAGAAAATATTTCTAGATCCCTCTCTGTTTTTGTTGATGCTGTAGGAATTGTGGAGCCTTTTACTTTGTTCTGGCATTTCATTTTTTTTTGAATGCTTAGCTCATTTCTTGGCCCAGGTTTAGCTTTCTAAAAAAATAAAATGTCTTAGTCCCCTATATGCTTCATCTGTGGCATTTAACACTTAATTTTTCTGTGTGGTGCAGATGGTAAACAGAACTGTGGGATTTATTCAAAGTATTTAAAAATAGAGAATTTGGAGATCCACACTGTGCCTTTAATTTCAGAACACCCTTGCCGTGGTGTTATGTTTGAGTATAGATGACCTTCAAATTCACAGACTTAGATATCATGAAGTCCCTTTTATATCAGGTGTGTAAGGTACCAGAGTTGATCCAGAGTTGACTGTTAGATTTGACCTGTTTGGAACATCATAGAATTATAGAATAGTTCGGGTTGGAAGGGATTTTTGAAAGGTCATCTAGTCCAACCCGCACATACTCACCTACAGGTCTGATTTAAGAGATGGGTAATCATAAAAATGAATCCTATGACTCCAACACTAACTTTAAGCACTGAACCTGGAAGTCAGAAATACATGACTTAGGGCTCACTCAGTACACTCTGAGTGGAGAGAGAGGGAGACAGTTCCCTCAGTATGATTGGCTGCAGGATGAATGTGTCTCAGAAGAGGTTTGTGTTCTCTCTTTTTTTTTTTTCTTTCTTTCCCCATTTTTTCCCTCTAGATGGGAATAGATTATGGAGTTACATGCATAGAGGGAGGTCCTCCATAAAGAGTAGTTATGGTAGTATGTACTCTTTTACTGTATCATACATGCAGTCTAGTATTTTGGGACATTTTTAATTGATAGCTCTATTCTGTGTTTCCCATTGTAGTACCCAGACATAGTTACCTCAGTGTGCATAGAGAACGTGTACACATGAATTATCCCACAAAGAAACATGTATTACTCAACAATAGGTAAAATACTTTGAACAAAATTGCCCTTTTCTCATACCAAAACAGTGTTCATTGCTCAGGCTGTCACTTCAGCTTTGTGGAGCCATGTTACCCTAACACAGTAATGCTCCACCCACTTTCATTTTCCTTTCTCTCCTCCCTTTTTCCTCTTTTTTCTTCCTTTACTTTTCCCTTTATTCCTTCCTCCAAAGCTATAATAATACAGCTGTCACTCAGAAATCACTTTCTAACAACATGTCATTGGAAAAAAATGGAGATGAAAGTGGATGTTGAGAGCTAACCTTTGGCTGATAATGGCTAAGTACTCCTGAGTTCTGTAAAAATATTTTGTTTTGTGGAAGATAAAAATGTTTTAGGTCTGAGGGGAAAAAATGTACTATAGATTCATCTGAATAGATATTAAAATGTGAATATGTAAGTCAGACTCTTTCTGTTCAGTGCTGTCTAAAAACAGCAAACTGGGTTGGCGTTTTATAGCCCTTGATTATCTTCACTTGATACTTCAAGCACTGTCAGGTTGACTACATGAGCAGTGAAACGTCTTGATTTGTGTTTGCATCTCCTTTTGTTGAAGTCAGGAAGACAGTCTTACAATTGCAAGCACTGTTAAATTTTTGCTGGGCTGGATAAATTTGTAGTGGGGTGTTACTGTCTGTAAAAGGATTCAGAACATGCACTCCCTCAAGTACAGTGCAAGCTGTCATGGAAGGAGGCTGCTCCATGCCTTTAGTATGCACTCGATCTTTTATACTGAATCACTTGAAGTTTTCATCTCCCTGTGTGTAAAATACGTCTCAAGGTACAAAAGGCCTGGAAAATGAGATCCAGAAATGCAGCTGTGTAACTTAATGAAGTAACTGGCTAAATCAAGGACTTGCAGTTTAATATGGTGTTCTGTGTTTCATCTCAGGACTGGCAGATCTCTGGTAAACATTTCTGCCTTCATCTTTCATGTGAGAACTTCAATTTCAGGTACTATTACCGGTCCAAGAATGAGGCACAAATTAAGCACCAATTTTTCTAAATAGCTGTAAAGAGGAAATAAATGGTAAATTACTTGTTTCCTTTTTAATAGAGTAGGATTGCTGGACATGCGTACATAAGAGAGCTCTGAAGTTCACCTGTCTGTTTCTTATTCTCTGAATACCATGCCCAGCAACTGTGTTCTCACAGTTACAGGGAAACATTTATTTTCAAAGAAGAAGAAAAAAAAACATTAGTAAAAGCTCTGTGTAAAATCTTTTAGATAGTAATTTAAGAAGAAGAACTTAGTTCCATTTAGGAAGTGGAATAACCTGCTGGGCTGCTCTGAAAGACTGCTGAGCACTAGGTTTGTGATGCAATGTATTGACAGATAATTATAATGCTATTTCATTATATAAGTTGATAACAAAAATAATCTTTATTGATTTAAGTTTTTAATAACTCTTTGAGTTTTCTTTTAATTTATATCAGGATTTGGTAGGTGATAAAATGAAAATCTTCAGATAGAAAATGTGTAAGAAGGTATTTTTTCTAAATTATCTTTACTGTTTGTGCTTACTGTGTAATTAAGAAGAAAAGCTTGGAAAAAAGATTCTGATCTTAAATCCTCATAACTAGTCTTTGCCAAGATAATTAGAAGTACACTGTCCTAAATATTACTGACTTTTGATAGTCATGATTTTCCTTGAATCCTGAATGACATACCATTGATCTGTGTGTGATTCAAGCACTTAAATCTTGTATTTTTTACAATAGTCTGTATATGTTTCGCATGTCATAAATCATATAAACTAGAGCTTTCTAAAGAATTCGGTTTGGAAAGTTAATTTTAAATTCTTCACGTTTTCTGCTTGCAGTTTTTAATGGCATTTTCTACTTTACTACTACTGTCATCAGTCTTCTCTATCACTGGAACAGCTGATACTCTCTAGAATCACAGAACGTTAGGGATTGGAAGAGACCCCAAAAGATCATCTAGTCCAATCCCCCTGCCGGAGCAAGAACACCTAGATGAGGTTACACAGGAAGTTGTAAAATGTTTCAGGGTTTCTTTTGAGAAACGTTTCTGCTTGTATGCTCTTTGTTTCTTTCGGTTTATTTCTGAAACGTTTCTAAACTCCTCCACTAGTGTTGCCTCCCACTTGTGTATTTGAAAATATTTTGAACAGTCATCCTGCAGTACAGTGATCCTATTGTTGTAGTGCACAGGGCAACAGACAATCCCTATCTTGTGGAGCTGTAGTTATTAAATGTTGATTCATTTTTCTTTCTGTTGTGCAATTCCAGTTGAGCTGTTTTAATAGACTTTCATCTGATTAGCCAGAGACACTTCTTATTCCCAGATTTGGAAGAAAATTAGTAGTTACAGGATGAATTCTTAAGTGTTCTTTTGAAACAGATCAAACTTTTGACTATTTGGTAAGACACCAAACTGTATTCGTTATGTGTTACTTAAAACAACAAAGATTAAATTTTTCTGTTTAGGATCTTGAAAGCTTGCTGCTGTTTCGTACGTAGGTGCCATGTCATGGTTTCACACTGAGCTTTCTTTGCTATCTTTGGCCATGACCAAATTTTAAGCAAGTTTTAAAAGCTTTATTTCCAAGGGGACTCTTCATGCCAAACTTGATCATCTTTATGAGTAACTGGCTCCCATTTTGTCAGCGTACTGAAGACTGTTTTAAGAACTGTAGACTTTGACATGCTCAGAGAGTCATCCATGTATTCTGAAAAGGATTGTTTCTAATATTCTTAGTGCACTCCACAATGTACTGTTGGAAGAAGTAATTTAAGAGTTACTCTGAGGTTCACTTTTTAAAAACTTTGTGGTTCCAATTGCTGCAATATGCCTGTTTTCAAGGTTTGCATATTTAAGAATACAATAATTTATTACCTTAAAGTATTCATTTATCCTGTCTGTACATACCTCTATATATAAATTCTCTTAAATTAGGGTCATCACCCTTCTTACTCTTACTGGAGGCATTTTTAGATACATTTCAAAACCACATTCTTGATGGTTATCATGCACACAGAGGTTGTAGTCTTTGCTTTCGATGACTTGGATGTATTTTCTTTTTCAAGAAAGAGGACTGAATCAAAGTGAAACTTTTAATCTAGCTTTACCACTTTTGACACTTTAGCTGAGTATTAGTTTTAGAATACGTGGAACACTTGTATCATTCTTACTGTCTCTGGACACTGCTGTAAGGATGGCTTATTTATTTGAAAGCTCTGTTTCCTTTCAGAGAGACTTAATGGCTTTTTCACTGTCTTCCAGGTTCTCATATTAACTAATATCATGCTGGGTATTTATCTCTTTGGATCCTAATTATTTTCTGTTATCCTCAACATGGAATGGAATTCAATTAAGTGATCATTTTGGAACGCAGAAAGACAATTACATTTGAAGTAATTATTTTGGATCATGTTGGAGACACCAGCCATCCTTAAAACAAAAAAAAATGAACACTGTTGGAGGAAGTCTTTGACATATATGAAACTATGCTCTTCATTCAATATATTGCCCCATTTCCGTAAGTTATAAAGTTGTACATGTTGTAGTATATGTGACACAAATTGGTCGCAGATTTTTGCCAGTCCCAGCATTCTTATTCCCAGAGCACGCTCTGTGAGAGCAGATTAGTTAAGAATGTTCCATCTCCATCCTCTTCCCTTCCCCAAAAACCAGTCTAATCTTTCATGAAGAAGTAAAGCATAGTAAAAAATGTTTTACCTGGTTTTGTGCATTTATATAGTTTTAAGAAAATACACATTTTTCTTTAAATATTTTAGTGAGGACTAACATCACTGGTGCTGGGTAAGTGCACAAGTCAGGACTTGATTAGTCCTTACTTGGAAAAATGAACCTAAATAGTGTTATGTTAGTGCTGGTGTGCGTACAGTTGTTTTTTGAATGCTCCCACTTCTTTAGTGGTTGAAATTATTTAACGGATTTCATTATTTCTCAGCTCTTCAGCTGTGGTTTTAATACAGGACTCCATCTTATATTTGGATATGCTTGGTTTTGTATCAAGCTGTGCATAATAAAGTTGTAATTGCTTTAGAATATTTTTATGCAAGTTCTGCTTTATTTTAGTTTCAGCAGAACTGCAAGATGCAATTCATCTGAAATGCACAATTCTGTTTTCTGTGGCAGTGTTTTGTACATTCATGGATTTTGAGTTTTGTTCCTCTGTCAGTTTTTCTGAACTTCTGCTGTCTTTCTGGAGTTACCTTTTTCTGCTTCTATTAAGGTGGTATGGGCAACAAGATTCTAACTTGGTTGATGTAGGTAGTCAGTGCAAGTTTTAATTGCAGTTTAAGAACAAACTGCTACTGGTGGAAAAAAAATTGAAACTTTCCCTGGTAAATAAAATTTTTGGGACATTGAGAAACCTGTGAAAAAATACCAAGCTGATCATCTTGGCTTACTTTTTTTTTCTTAGTTTACAGTTGTTTGTTAGTGTTTCTTCACTTCTAAAATGGTTGTGTTATATGCCATGGTTGACATGGCAGTAAACTTTTCTATGTGAATTAAATTCTGGAGCTGAAGATTGGAAAAGGCAGTAATCCTGCATTTTAAGATTAATAGCAGACTTCACTACTTGTGTATTCCTTTTTGAGTTCTGCCTCAGACTGGGTTGCTTTTTTCAGAAACTTAAGAACAGAGGAGAAAATAAAAAGGAGTCATCCACTAATGAAAGGTTTTGGTTTCATGTTTGGGATTTTTTTTGAGGAGATAACTGTTCTCAAGCAGGGGTGTTGGTGAGGGGGTATGTGTGTGAAGTTCAGTACCTGATCTAATAACATTTCTTTCCATGACTGTATAGAAAACTCTGTTGATCTAACAAAATCTTGAGCTTTTGCAATATGTAAATGGCTCATATAGGTTTGTTGCAGGCTTACCCAGGCTACTAATCCACAAAAGCAGGATGAGTTATTTCTTCTATAAATTTTCTTTATTTGACCTTATTAATAATATTGCTACAGCAAATAAAATGCAAATTCCTTAAAGCAAATGGGAGTCTTCTTTAATCTCACTTATTCTAGTAGCTACAGAAGATGGAGTGTTACTCAATTCATAGGAGAAAGAGTTTTGTAATGATCTAAAAAACAAATTGCCTGTTACAGCATGTAAATGTAGTGCATCTGTTTATTTTTGGCGTATCAGTAACACCATAAAGCACTTAGATTTTTATTGCTTGGATTTTTCTGTCAAGTAACAAGGTCACTTGGGAACTGCAGCATCTGTGACTAGATATGAGTGTGTTTTAAAGTAAGTCTTGAGGTCTTTCTCTCTTAAAATAATGCCTATTCCATATAATTTCTGAAAAGTGGACTATATAAACTGAGTCTTATGGACTGCATAAGCTCATGTCATTTGGGACTTGATATTCAGGAAAATTGCTCCTCCTGATAGCCTCTATGTTCTTTGTTTTTCTTACTTTTGCAAGAAAGAAGAAGAGAAGCTCTAAATTGGTTTGCACTTCATTATTCTTTATTTCTCAGAAAAAGGTTGGGGTTTTTTTCACTGTTAATGATCATTCTACAGATTGAAAAAACTTTGCTTACTGTAATCTTACAAACCTACGTTAGTGAATCAAATGTGTCATTAGACTCATAAATGTAGGTTATGTTTAAACTAGTATAAAACTGGACTACCAGTGCAGAGGGCTGTCACCATTGCTATAGTTGCATGCTTCTGTTGCTTCCCTTGTTCCTCAACATCAGCAATCACATGGTTGCTTTGCCCAGTGCATGGCTGAGAATCAGTTCATCACATGACCCCGTATTTCTGGGATCTGACCATCCATTTCTTGGATCCATTTTCTTGGATCTGACATGGTGACGAAGAAGAGAAGAAACCATTGCAAGAGACTGAGAGTGCTAAAGTGTCCTTTTTGGTGGCAGTATAATCATAAACTGATTGAAGCAATCAAAATGTGAAGCTACTCCCTAATTTTTTTTTGACCTGGATACACATAATACAGAACCAGTATATGTAGAGATATGCTGCCAAGTCATACTTGACATACGTATGGTTAAATATTTTATAAATACTCTTACAAGAATAAACAAGTATTTGCTTTCACTTTCTCAGTCCATTGGGAACCTGAACTGTGCTCTGGTTCCTGTAGCAGTATTTACTTGCTCTGTCTTAAATTTAAGAATTTATTCTGTGGTCTAATTTGTTTTGCTGATAGCTGATCTATCTGAATGATAACGTGAGCATCACAGAATGGTAGGGGTTGGAAGGGACCTCTGAAGATCATCCAGTCCAACCCCCTGCCAGAGCAGGATCACCTAAACTAGGTCACACAGGAACACGTCCAGGTGGGTTTTGAATGTCTCCAGGGAAGGAGACTCCACAACCTCTCCAGGCAGCCTGTTCAGTGCTCTGTTATGCTCACAGTAAAGAAGTTTTTTCTTATGTTTAGGTTGAACCTCCTGTGTTTTTGCTTGTGCCCACTGACCATTGTCCTGTCACTGGGCACAACCGAAAAGAATCTAGTCCCATCCTCCTGACCCCCACTCTTTAGATACTCATAAGCATTAATGAGATCCCCCTTCAGTCTCCTTTTTTCCAGACTAAGCAGATGTAGCAGTCTCAGCCTTTCTTCACGTGGGAGGTGTTCCAGTCCCCTCATCATCTTAGTGACTCTACACTGGGCTCTCTCCAATAGTTCCTTGTCCTTCTTGAACTGGGGAGCCCAGAACTGAACACAGTATTCCAGTTGTGGCTTTACCAGGGCAGAGTAGAGTGAAAGGAGAACCTCTCTTGACCTATTGGCCATTCTTCTTAATCCATCCCAGGATGCCATTGGCCTTCTTGGCCATGAGGGCACCTTGCTGGCTCATGGTCAGCCTGCTGTCTACCAGGACTCCCAGGTCCTTTTCCCCTGAGCTGTTCTCCAGCAGGTCAGCCCCCATCCTGTACTGGTACATGGTGGTGTGCTTTTTCTTGTTGCAGTAATATATCTCTGGCTCGTGGCAGGATGAAAACAAAACAGTTTCTACACCTTACTTGAAAAATAGGTCTGGCAGGATATCTAAGAATAAAAAATAGTTATTTGCAGAGACCTAAGAGGTGTCCTTTTCATCTTTGCAGAATGTTTTTTCAGCTTTTCATTTCAGACACTGTGTGAAGTGTATTGCGATAGTTTATAGAAGGGTTCAGGCTTTCTCATCAAGCACACTCTGCTTTGACAAGTCTTTCGGCATAGTTTGGTACTGAACTTCATCTCCAGCAATTGGTACTGACGTGCTGAGAGTGAGAGCAAGCTTAATCAATAGCATGTAGTTGGGTGCTTGAACACTGAAGACAGTGCTACCTTTATCATACTTCTTCTATAGGAAATCAAAGGCAAATACGAGAGTTACAAACTAGACACTCTTAAATGTGTGTTCTACAGTGTCAACTAAATGACTGTCATAATCTGTAAATCTTTAGGACCATTGAAAAAATTCTCCTTTTTCTCTTAAAGATCTAAAATTGTATTGATAATCCAAATGAAAGACCTTCTAGGGATGGAAAAGGAAATCCCTTAAATCACTGTATGGAAATGCCTTAAAATACGACTGGATCATAGAAAGTAACTTGCTACGCTCCAGTTCCTTAGTTGTCAGCCTTCTTTGCAGAGGTCTTTGTAGCAAAGAAACTGTAAGAATTAGATCTTAAAAAAGGGAGTTCTGTCATAATTGTCTTATAGCATAATGCTCTGTGGAGAGGCACATGAAGTTATATAGCCTTATTTGACTATGTCTGAGTGAACAAAGCTTGTGATGACTTTTAAGACTGATGAAAGGATGGCTGCAATGGATAGCTCTTTCTTGCGTCATGAGAAGCATGCTGGTCATATGCATTATGTAAAAGCTTTAGTTTATTCTAAGGAAGTAAATGTGCTCAGAATTGAGTTTGTATTAAAAGATTTATTTTCTTTGCAGTCTACAGCTTGCAGTAGCTGATGGCAGGCTTGTACCGTTGTTTTTAGCCAGTTCATTTCTGTTGATACTCTGGAATCTGTGTTGGATTGTTTCTTTGTTAGTCCTAATTTCCTCTGCCTTGGGAAAGTCTTCAGAGTGCTATCATAAACCTCTTCATTTGTCTCTTTAAATATGGAAATGCCTTATTAAGAACTACACAGTTTGTGAATTAGCAGAACCGGAGTGGGAGATTTGTGGCAGACCATCAAATCAGTAGCTTGTAATATAAAAGCTGTCTGTAACAGTTTCATTACAATTATGAAATTAAAGTATGATACCATTGGACATATATAAACTTGTGCCAGGGGAAGGATAGTCAAAAATAGCAATGTGCTTATTATTGATTGTTGATCCCAGAAAACAGACATGATTATGTCAGTCTGAATTTACAAAAATGGAAAGACTTTCAGGAGGAATTAGATAGCATCTGGAGGAAATCCCTACCATTCTTTACTTCCAGTATTTGAAAAGGATTTTTAGTATTTATTGGCTTATATTTGTAGCATCGTATTCAAATATCTTACATTGACTTAGTAAAACTACGTGGTTTGTAACATTTTTGTTTTGTTGTTTTTTCTACCCTGCTTCTGCAGCCTGTCTTAATAGTTGGAAGCATTACATACAGAGATTGGTTTAATATTCTGTTTGGACATTTCCCATATTATAATCTTAGCCTTTTATGTTACCTAAATTTCCATCCTGTCTTTAAAATCTGAACTACAGGGACCTCCTGTTTATAACATTGTGTTTTGAAATGAAATATTTGCTTAATGCTCACGTTCATTCTTTCTTGTCATATCATAATACTTGATGTATAGCAAAATAATGATACAGTAGATGAATTTAAAAAGTTGTTATTGAAAATAGTGTGGTTTCCAGTTTGATGCAGTTTATTTTTGTGTTATGCTGTAGGTCTGTCTAATGGTTTTGGAGATGGAAGTAAAGAGAGAGCGTTAGATGATACTCCAGGAAGGAAAGTTGAACCTCGTCGCCGCTGTGCATCAGAATCTAGTATTTCGTCTAGTAACAGTCTTCTGTGTAACTCAAGGTAAAATTGTAAATCTGAAATACAAATTTGAGATCAGATATATCAGTTTTCTATGCTGCTTGTGACCCCCATGGAGGATTGCATAAATTTTAGGGAAAAAAAAAATACATTTCAATTTTCTCAGTTGTACATTGAATCTGAGACACCTTTGAGGATTGCTGGTATTCTTTTGTTGACTTTAGGTTATTTCAGATCCAAGCAGTTACACTTTATACTTGACTGTGCTTCTTTTGCTCTTTATAGATACATACACATATTTGTGCGTATAGTATCTTGTTTTAAAAATGGATGTGTTTTATTTTGGTGAGGGGAGGAGAGAAGCAGTTTCCAAAGCAGGGAAGGTAAACTCAGTAGATGTGAAGCTGTAGATTATCAGTCTGTGATTTGGATTACTGGCCACTTACTGCAGTGATGGTAGTACCCTTATACCAACTATTGACCTTCTTTTTGTGAAGTCTGTTGTTAAAAGGTAGGACTGCTAGAATAGTCACCTCTGCCACCATTGGTAAATATTTCTCCATCACCAATGGTGCACATCTTAAAATGCACACTAGTTTCTGGGTAAGAGGTAGCTGTCTCCAGCCCTTGCCTATGGGGATGGAGCATACAAGAGTATGGGGTAAAGCTGTTTTAAAAAATAAAAAAAGGAGAAGAAGAAGAAAAAAAACTTAATTCCTGTATTCAAGATTGGTATTAAACTGTTTAAGGGAACGATATTAATGTACTCATGTCAAATCATGTCAAAAGGACCTTCAGAAACACAGAGAATTTAATACTGCATTTCTTCTAAATGTAACTATTGAAGACTCAATCCAGAATAATTGCTGTTTGAATTCTTTGATCACTTAGAGAAGACTCAGGTGTGCAGAGAACTAATTTCCCATTTTGTGTATAGACATTCCACAATTGAACGACTTTAATTTGTAGTTAAAAATGAAAGAGAAAATAATTGTGTTTCCTATGTAGTGGAACTGTTGGAGCACAGGGATCGTGTTTCTGTTTGGCCAGTATCCACTGTAACACTGGAGACAAAGCAGCATATCTCTCATTTGCGCATGTATAAGCTGTACAGCAGCTGAGGTGCAGTTGCGTACTGTTTGTCTTTTGCTGATAACCAGCCAATTCTGTTATGAATATGAAAATAATCTGAGGCTTTAGCTTTTATGTGGTTGTTTGTGTTTGTTATATAAAATTTGTTAAAGCTTGTTGCTCTGATTTTGCTGCGTAGTGATGAATTTTTAATTATTTTTTCAGTCTTGATTTGCAGTGAACAATGTTAATTATCAAGTATTGGTTTTAATATTAATGCTTTCATAGTTTCAGCTTACCGAAGTGTGGTAAAGGTAAACCAGCACTTATTCGAAGACACACACTGGAAGACCGAAGTGAATTGATATCATGCATTGAAAATGGAAACTATGCCAAAGCAGCAAGAATTGCAGCTGGTAACTAAATAATTTCATTCTTAATAATATTGTACAACTATAGTTTTTTCCATTTATTTGACAGATTCTAACATTTTTACTTTTGCTGCTGTAAGACATCTATGTGTTCTGAAAGGGGTGTTGATAGCATTGCAGAAACTACTGGTTTCTACTTCTGACTTTTTAAAGACTTTGAAGAGAAAAGAACAGTGCCTGATTTTGTTTTTTTGATTAAGAAGTGGTATTTAAAGTGATCAGGCTGCTCTGAATATACAAGCAAAAGCTTGGACTGGAGTACGATTTATGGTTCTGTTAATATTTTGTTGGGCTTTTTGGTGTAGGGTTTAGTCCTCATGTACTGTTCTGCATAAACGTGCTGACAAATGGGTAAGACATGGTCTGCTTTCGTTGAGGAAAAAAGTTGAAATTGGAAAGAAATGGAAATTTCTAGGAATGTAGAGGATTATTTACCAAAATTTAGGGAAAGGTCTATGTTCTGGTGATATGTTTTCCACCTGTTTCAGTACTTTATTTGTATTACAAGATTTAAGTATATCATCACTTACATAAGTAGAGCTGTGTTTGTGTAATGCAGTGCTCCCACACTGAAGTTAAGCATCAGCCTTGCAGTGTCTAGCAGGCCTGTCTTCAGTTTCTGACCTTACAGCTCTTCGCCCCCTCATCCTGGGTGTTCCTTGTCCAGTTCTTTTTCATGACTTTCTAGTGCTTTTATCTGACTCTTTGATTGCCTTAGTCTGTTCTTTCCTCCCCATTTGATGAGTTTTGTTTTTCTTTCTCGAAGATCTTGCAAAGAAACTAAAAAAAAGAGCTGTTCATTCTTGGCAAAATGTCTCAGACAGTTTTGTTTAACAGAGTATATATGCTTTAGAAACAAACACAGTACTTAAAGTTATGCTTTCTTTAGGTCCAGGGGATTTATTGTTTCTATTTACAAGATGCTGTATCAGAACCTATGGTATGATACGTTGTAATGCTGCAGTTATGGTGGGATGCAGTTTTGCATTGATTAATTGATGTAATCGTTGTAATGCACACACTGAACTATGCACTGAATGCAGACAACGTTACAAGAGTGCTATTGAAATCACAAAGCCAAGTGTACAAGTTAGGGCATGCTGTTTTCCATAATACTGCTGCTGCATTCAGCATTTTTGACTTGTGAGACTGAGGCATGCTTTAGGGCAGCTCAGTGTACTGGACACATTAAGATGATTAGGGAAAAACACATTGTATTGAAATACGAAGATTTTATTGATACATATTCATTAATAGCATAATATATATTCATATAGTAGTATACAGAAATGTGCTGAGGTTTATAGGCCTTGAATTCCTTTATAGGGTCAGGAAGTTGCTGCACTGAAGTGGCAGTGTGTTCTTCTGCCTGTTCCTTTCTGAGCCTTGCTCAGTCCTTTTGCCCGGCTATTCCTTGTTCCCTCATCCAAGTTTCTCATCTGCTTTTTGTGCTAGTTTTCAATTCTGTGTCCTCATCTTTGTCCAGTCAGTTGCTCCACCTTCTTCTCAGATTTTTGTTTTCCCCTCAGTAAATCTTAAGTGACAGTATTTTTCCCAGCAGTGTCTAGATGCTATCTCTCCTTCAGTCACATCAGACTGGTAAGCAAGAGAGAGTGAGGAACAGGTTGTAGAGGAGTATTTTGCTGCATTTGACTCAAGTAGCTTTCCCCTCTGCATGATCTTAATTTCAACAGGTAACATTGACAGCAGAGAGAACCCTTTGTCCAGCCACAAGTTACACAGTAAAAGCAGAGTCTCAGTTTATCATTTGTGCTGAAGAATGAACAATCTATGCTGCTGATAGCATGGCTACCTCTTGAGTGGCAGTAGTTTTGGAGCTTAAATACTCTCAGTGTCAGTGGCTTTGTCTGCAAATTTAGGTGTTAAAAACCACTGTTTATTATATGTAATTAAAAAAGGAAGAAAGTAAGAAACAGCACTGTGCACTGTTAATCTGGTCATTTTTCAGTAAAATAGACATTCCTGTTTGTGGCTCAAGCTTCTGATTTAAGATAAAATTGGCCTATGAAGAGTTTACATTCCTTGCTGAAAGTTATGCAGATACTGGGTTTGTAGTTCTTAGTTCTTGTTTTGAAGACAGAAATGCTGTGAAGTTTTGAGGATTGTGATCCTGGCACCTGATGGGTGTTCTGGTCAACTTCCCACAAAAAAATAAACATACTGACTTTATTATGAGAATGCTAGTGAAAAAGCCACTGGTTGTTTTAAAAATACTGTAAAAAGTAGAAGTCTGTAAGGGGAGAAAAAGTATGAGACATTCTTATCCCTACCCTAAACTATGTAGAATCTAAAGTCTGGTTTGTGGTATTTTGTTACTGTTGGTTTTCAGCTAGCAAGAGTACTGTTATTTAAAATCTTTAAACAGTACATTGTCCTGACTCCTAACTTAAATACATTGTTTCTCATAGCTTGAGGGAATAAAGGGGTTTTTATGTTGTAAAAGAAAACTACTAACCACCACTGCTAACCATGTGCTACTCTGTTAACCCCCTGTCACCGCATGGAATCAGTTCTGACTAGGTAAAATTCTAAGACTCTTCCCTAGTGTGTATACACCCAACAAGTCCCTGAGGGAATCTGTCTGCACACATCCTGTCAGATTGTGTATGAGCTTCTACTCAGCGTTAAAATATATTTTTCTTTGTTTCGTATCATTTCTGCAGCTGACAATAATATAGTTTTCTTCTTTTGTTAACTGCCCTGAGGAAGAGGACTTGAACTGTTTTTACGTACCTGATACAGTTCTATACATATTTTTCAAAATAGTCTGTGTATGAAAGACATTAATCTAAACCTTCATAACTCTTCATAACTGACATGTGAGTACTTAACGTACTGTTATTAATAGAGAGAGAAGTAAAGAAGTTGCCCAAATTGCTTTTTCTGTTGAGTTAGCAATTGCTCTGATTGTTTAATTTTGAGATACTACCAAAATGGTTTATCTGGATTTAACATATCTTTCCATAATATCCAGTATGTTATGTATTCATCTATACTCTCAGAAGTGTAAGAATGCTTGTATATATTATATTTGTGTGTATTATATATTTATAAATCTGAATAATAATATTATGGCTCTCTAAAAATATACTGAAAGGAACAAATAAATAAACCAGTAAATAAATTCAGTAACTTTTTTCCCAAGGTTATGTAGTTTAGTAATAAATAGTGTAAATAAGACTTAAATTGTTTTCATGGTTTTGTGTAATGGAATCTACTCATTAAAGATCTTCTATGTAAAGCTTGCTAAATTTGATGGCAAAGGTCCCTGTTTTCTTTAAGAGACGTCTTTGAGTTCTTAAACATACAGGGAAAATTGCATTTCTCTTTCTCCCGTGTTACCCACGCCTATGGTAGAACCTGTAACAGCTTTTAGCTTCAAAAACATGTAAAGTCTTCGTATTGCATTTTGATAACTGATGTCACATAATTGTGAATCTCTGGACTTCCCAATAAAATATTTTCTTGAAATGCTGATACCATTATAGATGAATAATGAATTATAATTGAATGAATGGCTGTAAACTGACCTAGAATACATTGTGGAGAATGACCTCTTTTTTAAAATTATGTTTTGTAACAGCAAGGTAAAAATGCTTAAGGTGTTCACTACTCTTAAGAGGTTGGAAGCCACTTTTTTCCCCTGAGTGCTTTTTGTGATGTTGAGGTGGTACATACATCTACAAGCCACATGTAAATAAGCATTTAAAGGGCAGCAGTTTGAGAAGAATTGAGGAATTTTGGCAAGTAGAGAGCTACTTCTATCAAGTATTTTCTTACTGCTAAAATAAAGTGCATCTACAACTTCTGAACTGTATTTTGGTGCCAAGTTTCCCTGTACAAGAAGTGCCTCCTCATCTTTACAGCTTGTGAACTTCCATTACCTTTCTTCCTACTTTTCCCACACCCAGTTCCATCTTGAGGGGATAATGCACTGTCTTCTGCCCAGTCTCTTGACCGTATCCTGGTGTGTCTGGGGGGCCAATTGCAGTTCTGGTTGACTGAACAGCTCAAACCTCTCTCATGTTTCCATCCAGTGGTGAACGACAGGGAAGAAAACGGAGGATTCTGGTAGAAGCGAGCAGTAACATAAACTCAGTTTTCTGTTATGCTGCCTCCGGAGAAGGAAAAAAAACCACCACTATTGCAGTTGTTTCCTTGAACCCTGTTGGTCTTTTTGAAATTTACTGCAGGGAGGACTAGGCAGAGAGAACAGGAGGGCTGAGTAGTAGATAAATAAATAAATAAATAGAGATTAAAATGCAAATTAGAATTTATGCATAAGAATAGAAAAGTACACTGGACAAGCATTGTAAGTTGTCAGGTGCTGATCCTACTATGTTATATCCAACACTTTGGAAACATCTATAAAACTTACATCTTCAATACCATCACCTCTTTGACAGGATTGTCATAGTTTCAAGAGAAGCTGCTTATTTGGAGTATGATAATTTTATGTTTTCTTTTAAGCCTTTTCAAAGGGAAAGATTTATTAAAATTTGGCAAACGCTTTCTGAGGATTAAGGTATTCTAAGATACGTTGTTTCTAGAGGTGTTTAAAACTTGTTTTTATCTGTAGTCTTGGATTAAAGTACTAGTATCATTTAAAGAGCTGTTATGAGTATTACCTGCTTTTTATTGCAGTGTGCGTGAAAGGTGAAATTGGTATTTGGACTCTAATCATGAGATATTGATGAAGGGTAGAAATGCAGAACATTTGCCTGAGTTTTCATTCTTTAACATACTAATTTTATACTTAATTATTATTCTTAGAAGTTGGGCATAGCAGTATGTGGATTTCAACTGATGCTGCAACATCTGTTCTTGAGCCTCTAAAAGTAGTATGGGCCAAATGCAGTGGATATCCCTCTTACCCAGCTCTGGTAAGTACACAGCTTCCCATCAGTACACTAGTGATACTGCTTCTGGCCTGAGAATATTGGTGTGTAAACCTAAGGTAACTGATAAATTCCTATTCATATTAAATAAAGGTGGATTATTCTGCCTTCTTTACCATGCATCCAGATTGTAAAATTATTGCTATATCAGGTGTTAAGTCAATAATCTCTACTACCTTACCCATCTTTTGAAATGTCTAGTACCTGTCTCAGTAGTCATTGTTTCTTCAGTATATAGTATTGCTTATTCAGCTGATCTTTAAACATTTGACAGACATCTTGTCAGTGTTGGAACTGAAAATGTCTTCTGCTGCAAAATAAGTATGAAAATACTCTGATTCTGTGGTTCGTTAAAGGAACAAAAAAAGTTGTAGAGTCAGAATAAATTGAATTATTGTATCCACTTGTGAGTGATGTATTGGAAACTTAAAGCTGCTGTGCCCATGTTATTATAGGAGAAGTACACACAGTTCTACTTAAATTAAAGCTTGCAGAGACAACGTTGATAAAGTGTTTGCCTTCAGGCATTTGGCATTATAGAAACATTTCATACACTGTGGCTTGATTTATGTAATAGGCTGGACAATTGTGACTCTTTTAATATGTATGTTCTGGGGAGATCAGGAAATGTAATCATACAGTGTCAGGTTAAAACCTGTGGAGGTGAGAATCAGAGCACTTAAACTCAAGTGCCCTCAGCGGGGGCAGGGGGGTGGGGGGGATGGACTCAAGCACTCTTAGGTCAGATGCTGAAAATGTGATTATTTGATTGTCTGTTGAAGGTTGTTTGTACTTTGTGTTAGATTTAAACTGATCATGACCAAAGGGCTCTTTTTCTGCCCGGTCTTTTATGTCAGCACTGGTGTTGCTCTGAGAGTGGGATGAGTTGACTGAAGTTAAACCTCAGTCAAGAGAGGAAAGTGTTTCCCCTGTTTTCTACAAACTCCCCACAGTGTGAGTTTTCTCTTGATTTGGTTCCCATAATCAGTTTACTGTGGATTAAGGTAGGTGCCAGTGTGGATGCTAGTAAAACAACAGGAGTTTGTTGGGTTAGGAGATGGGCGGGGCAGGCACAGAGTAATGTAACCCCTCTTTGGTGGAAGCAGAGCACTTGATAATGCTGTGATCTGCCTTTGAAATTTTTCCATCAGCCTGGTTAGTTTATTGTTAGCAGCGTTTTCTTTCCTCCCCCAATCTTTGTTTAGAAGGAATTGGTGACTGGAACTACATGTTTTGCTGAAAGTTGAGTCATAAATTAGAGATGCAAGATATTTGAAAGTGACTTCTGATTTGTTTTTTTCTGTTTGGGTTTTTTTTTTTTGCTTGTTTAGGGGGAATTTTGCTTCAGATTTTGAGCGTTGGGCTTGTATGTTGTAGAAGCAGAAATGTATACCTTAACACGCGTGGTATCTAAAGTATCTGAAGTTCAAAACCCGAAATTTAAGGCCAGTTATGACTACTTGCTTTTAGAAATCCTGGTTCAACTTTTTCATTCTGGAACCTGCTTGTCACTCTGCAAGGTTGTACTAGTTGAAATTCAAATGTGACTTTAAGAAGAACTGATGCGGGTGAAAAAAAGCTCTAGAGGTAGTTTTTTTCAGTTAAATTTACCACTGTGCCTCCACCCTGCCTATTCAGCTGATGTCAAGAAATTATGCAAGTGTGAAACAGAAAGCCAATTTATACGCAGCAGCTGTTTAGTTTATGATTCTTTTCCCATTAATTTTATTTGTCGTACGTCCTTATAATAAAAGATGTAGTTTTAAAAATTAGGAACTGTCTTTTCTTCTCTTTTATAGATTATTGACCCTAAGATGCCTCGTGTTGCTGGCCATCACAACGGTGTTACTATACCAGTGCCACCTCTGGATGTACTGAAAATTGGAGAACAAATGCAGACCAAATCAGATGAGAAACTGTTCTTAGTACTATTTTTTGACAATAAAAGAAGTTGGTATGTTATTGAAATGTATTGTTCGATGCATGACTTAAATCCCTATACCTTTAGTCTAAAAGAAAGTTGAAACATTATCATTCTATTGATGTCTTTCCTGTGGAAGTATCAACTGTAATATTAGAATTTTATATTTGAGCCTATTCTTGGACCAAGGCATATCATCACTGAAAGATACTTATTTGTGGTCAGTTTGGAACAAAATAAGATAAGTTGTAAATCAAACCAAAAGACTACTAAACAAGCTGGTTTAATTTATTAACCTGATAAAATGGCTTCTTTGGCTAAACAGATTTTTTGAAGGTAATTGTCTTTAGTATTAATCTTTACCAGCCTTTATCATTGCTTTCCAAATGACATTTGTTTTTTCTCCAATCTGCTCAAGTGTATTTGACATTTCTGGACAAACTTCTTGATTTAATTGTAAATTTAACATACTTATTTTATCCTTTCTTACAGGCAGTGGCTTCCCAAGTCCAAAATGGTTCCCCTTGGAATAGATGAGACCATAGACAAGTTAAAAATGATGGAAGGTCGTAACTCAAGCATACGAAAAGCAGTAAGAATCGCTTTTGATCGTGCTATGAATCACCTGAGTAGAGTCCATGGAGAACCAGTCAGTGACTTCAGTGATATTGACTAACAGAGATTCTACCAAGGCATGAAAAATACCACACAGACTTGAACTCTACTAACGAACCTCTTTGTCTAAAAGAATGTATTGAAGATACAACCCCTTAATTGTTGATTCAGTGGCTGAGTTCTGCAAACTTGAAATAGTTGAGCAATTCTTCTAAATCACCATTGCCATATTGATTAATGATTTTATTGTGCTGTAGTTTGGAGGATTTTCCACTAAACCTGTCAAAATGTCTTGTTCATAGTGTTCATAATTGTACATAAATGTATATTCAACACTTAACTTATTCTGATTTTAGAAGTAGTTCTTTAATTCCTTTTATAATTTTTCTGGGGAGGGAGTTGTTTTTTGTTTCCATGCTTTTCTTTTTTTTTTTTTAATTCTTTCTTTCTGAGGTTAAGTAACCTAAGCACCATCTTCCAGCTTAAGGTGTTTAGTGAATCTTAAAGCCTAATATCAAAATGGCATCAAATATATGTTTGCCTAAATCATTTACAATATGGTGCTGCTTGTATCATTTCTTCCTTGGTCTGTAGCTTCTGAAAAAGACTTCTGAATGTTTGTGTAAATCGTTGCTCTTTGCACAAAGTACCACATATTTAAGATTGATGTAAATTTACAATTACAAATATGTATTTTAAGAAAGGAAGTTGCATTATTTTGGAGGGTACTTTGTGAGAAAGACATCAAGAAAAAAGTATACTATGTACATCACTTGCAAATCACCAAAAACACTCCATTGTTGCCCAAAATAACTTTTAAGATTGTTTTGGTTTTAAACAAACTTGGCTTAAAGCCTGCAAGCACATTATTTCTTGCAAAACCATATCCCATTTATCTCCCATTGATTTTATTTTGTTGGTATGTGTGCCTCCCTGTGTTTTATTTATTGTAGAAAATGTATTAATTTGCTTTATAATGAAAAATAAAATTGACAAATATATTGATATGCATTTTTATACAGGCACATGAGAAGACAACTTGCTTTGGGAGAAAAATGTATTGGAAATTGTATAAAATAACTTGATGGTTTGTGTGTAATTTGATTTTTTTGTAACTTGTAATCTTTTGTTTCCGATGAGGGGATTTATGTAACTTTTAATTTAGAACACTTTGGTAGCAATAGAAACTTTGGATACATTTTTGTATGGTACATGTGATGTATATAGAATTAGTACTTTATTTTTATTTTTAAGAAGTAAAGCATTATGTTTGGGCAGGGGGAAGAAGGAGGGTGGGTTTCCAGAACTGCATTTTTATATTAAAAAGAAAAAAAATAAAGTCAAGATATTGATTGTTGTAGCTACTTTCTTCCTACCTTCACTGAGATACTGAATTTGTAACAATGAAAATGGCAAAGTATGTTTGCAATGTGATTTATAATGACTCCATTATTTATAAATGCACTGTGTTTGAACTCTTTTGCAGTGATATCTCAAATACTGTACCAAGTTATATAATATGAAACACCAAATAATGCATATGAATGCACGAAATATTTATGCCCAGCTTTTTTATAAAGGATTAGCAAATGCAGCAAAACCAATACTTTTAAAGTCTTTTTTTAAAAAACTTCATTGAATAGCATACTTCATTGTTAAACCTGCTTGAATCTTTATTTTAAAGGGACAATTACTTTTTAAATAGTTTTTAATGTTTTTATTCTCTATTGTTTGTAATACCCCCTTAGAAGCTTGAAATAAAATTCTTTCTCAACTGTTAATTTTGTCCTGAATTTAGCCCCTGAGATTTTACTGTAGTGCCCATTTTCTTACTCCATGACTGAGCTGTTACAGAGGCACTAGTTCAAGAACCTGATTGCTTTATTGCTGTGGCATGCAGTATCATCCCTACTGAGCCCTCTGCATGGTAGGTATTCTAGTTATGCTGAGACCAGTTGCCTATAATGGGCTCTGTTAATTACAAAGATTAGCTGGGTAAGTTTGAGCAAGCAAATCAATTTCTCAGTCTTGAGAGTAAACACAGCTTTTCAGGGAGAGTAGTCACGGGAGGTATCCTATGAGGACCATCATTAAGGTGTGCTGCTGTGATAGAAGCAACAGCCGCATCAGGTAGAAAAAGAAAATGAAAATTTTGTTCTTTGCCTTACATAGAACTTCTGTGTAATGACTTAGGAGGATATTGTAGGATCTGCCATATAACTGCTCATCTTTGAAGGGAATGGAGTTTAATTTGTGCAGTACTGAGACAGTAGAACCACTTGTGATCTGTTAGGACTGACTATTAAGAGTCTTCAGCAAACAGCCTGCATCAGATTGTATTTCAGACTTGTTCCACCAACTATACTCAAATTTTATGTGTGTTTAGCTAGAAAATGATTCACAGCCTCACTGACAAGCAGAGACACTTTTGTTTTGGTTTTTTTAACCTATTGGACCTTGGAAAGCTGAAACTGCAGTTACAATAGGAGCAGGCATATGATAATTTTGTACTTGTATGATAAGAATTTTCATATCCGTAAAGTATGAAGCTCCAGTTTGTTGTTTGTTTATTTTAAAAAGGCAAGCTATACACGCAGTTGTGAAATTATTCAAGTTCTCAACTGCTTCTCATGGTAGCAATATAGGAGGGGAAAAAGAGCTCCTTTGGAAACAAAAGCAGAGCATTAATTTGATTATTCTGTAACAAATTTAATCATGTAGGCTTTAGTTTGAATTTTGCTCAGACTTCTAAGTTTCATTTTCTGGGTTTTATCTTCAAAGGCAGCTCCATCAGTTCTTCAAGAAAGTAAATTTGCTGCCTTGATCCTACAGGTGTCTGCATGCACTTAAGGGAATTCTGTGCTGAAAACTTCACTGATTAAAAGCATCCTGATGAGCCACACTGCATATTCTTCTGATGAAATGGCATGAAAGGTTATGTTGTTTTTCTCTTGTGCGTGTGATGGAAACTCCCAGGAACTTCTTCCAGATGCTGTCCCAGCGGAGATTGCAGCAGTGGTTGTAGCTGTTAACCATATGTCAAAGTCAAGTGTCATCCAATGGCTCTTCACATTGGGTTAATGGTTAAAATAATTTCTCAAACTTGTCAACTCTTCAGTGTGATTTGTGTTTTTAAAGGATTTTATACCTATTTAGGAAATAAAGTCTGAGCTCCAAAATTGCTTTGTTTCCAAATTCTGGGGCCTATCAGAATGTACTTCACAGCATTTTAGATCAAGTTCCTCTGTGACACCATTAATAACTAACAGAATCATAGAATGGAAATCAGTGAAGGGATAAAAAAGGGAGCACCATTTTGTGTTACTGAATTCTAGGGAAGCGTTACAGCCGTAAATACAGGGTGTAGATTTGCATATTTACTGCACCATTGTAGTACAATCATTTCCTGCTAATGACGTGTGGGAGTCCTGGGTCAGATGCTGAAACTAAATTTGTCTTACCTTGTATGAAAATGTGCAAAATAATGTTATAAATATTAAGGAGAAATGTGGATAGAGAATGACTTTTTTTGAAGAACAGTTTGCATTTGTTACCAAGCTCTGATCTTTCTGAATGTTTGTGGATTATAATTTTGTATTTTTTACACTAGAGGGAGCAATGCACACAGACCATCAACATTCCCAAAATAAGTATTTAATATGTTCTTTTCAGAATGCTGCTATTAAAACCTTTTGCTGGTAAACGGTTTTCTGCTTCTAGTGTTTGTAGTACATCAGAAGTAGTTTTCTCTGCTGTTCTTGCTGTAAGTGGGCTGTTTAGGAAATGTTTATTTTTAACTGAAGAGGAGATACATCGGACTGCAACTCTGGATTTTCTGGCTCTCTGAGCATTTGCTAGAGACAGACAAGTTGCCTTCTACATGGTGTTTTATTTAGCTGTTGATTTTCTTTTTACAGATGTACTGCTATGGGTGCATTCTATAGTGTTATAAACAGAAAATGATTCCGAGCTGCTTACTGCAGCTAACACAGTGCAAGTCAAACACGCAGCAATTGCCAACAAAAATACTCAAATTTAGAGGTGAAGGTGTGAGATGAGACAGTTTCTCTGACCTGCAGGCTGGCAAAGGAAGGTTGTGTTTGGGTTATTAACAGGGGAATTAAATAAACTTAGCTCTGACGTGATTGTGTAAGGAAAAGACTTTTTGTTTTGCCCTTTAGTTCTGTAACACAAATACAGAAGTGAAATGTAAATGGAGGAAGCATTTAGAGTCCACATTCTACTTGACATCTTCCAGTTGTCTTGTTTATATATTTATATAACATCGTTAAGTTACTATGGCTTACCTGTTTTATTAGTTCTTCCTTGAAATTCCTCTAAAACTTTGCTTATAAGGTAGAAGAAGTAAATTCAAGCTAATGAAAGTTTATAAAGTTTAAAATATTCCTTTGGAACAGCTTGAAATTGATAAATAAGCTTTTTAATTTTTTTTTAAATCAATATTTGATGGAAGTGGCCTCTAAATTTATTTTATCTGCCTACTTTATTCAGCTTGATTTCATTGCCTCTGCACAGAAACTGCTATGAAATCTCTGCCAGTCAGGAAGCAAAATGCAAGATCTCAGCAGCTGTACTTCAACTGGAAGGTTATTCAAGATCCTTCCCTCTGATTGTTTCTGTAGTGTTAAAAGTCTAACTGCAGTGACTGCAGTCACCCCGGCAGTCAACCCGTTTTAAATTCTGTTAATATTGCATGGAAAGAGGGGACAGAATAAGGATTTTTGTTTTTTAATTTAAATGTAATTATTCATTTAAAATTAATCTCAGTGATATCATGTAACTTAGAAAACAGTCCTCTGGTCAAACTGCTGCTTTGCTGTCTCTATTGGTTGTTTTTTTTGTTCATCTATTTTGATGTCTTCACTGCAACAAGCCAGCACTGCCAGGAAACCAAGGAAGTCTCAACATTCTGGGCTAGTGTCTGGGTGTACAAAGAGGTCTGGGGTAATGTGAACAGTTTCCGTGACCAGTCTTTGCTCCTCTTTATACAATGAGCCTAACTTTTGATACTTATTTCCCGTTACTCCATTAATCTGCATTTTAGCACACTTTTAGTCTTGCCTAAAACTTAAGCTGGGACCGTTCTCCACTGTGATGGGGTTCACTTAATGAATCATAGGGAGATCTACCTGAATTCTCTGTTCAACTTCCCTGACAGCAGCCCCAAATAATAAAAAATAGGTTTAACCTAAGAAGACGGGCTTGGAAAGCTCACGTGTCTTCCTCATCTTTATTCAATTATCATGCCTGTCACTCTTGAATTTTCACATTCTTACAGCATAAAACAAAACAGAAAAAGCTTATCTAAATAAATGGAAAATACAAGGAGGGCAAATGGAAATCTATATCTGACATTTTAATGGGAAAATAGAATTGCTAATAGATGATGCAAAGATGAAGAAGGATTGGAGTTGTTTTGATTGATTTCTTTGCTTAATTCTTCACAAAGAGAGTTGTTTTGAGATTATGTTGGTTCATTTATTCATACTTCTAGTCCTTGATAAAAAGAAGTTGAGAATATCGTCCTTGAGTACTCTTTAGGTTTGTAGGAGCTTGATGCTCATGTCAGGTTGTACATTAACTTAACTAGCAGCTTAAATTTTATGCCTTTTCTATAACTTCTCATATTTCTGATGGTGAAACTGGGTAGTCCTTAATTTATACATTTTAGAAGAAAAGTATAATTGAAGTTACTCCTCTGCACTTCTGCCAGATTACGGTCATTGGGAGAATGTATACAAGATGCTGGTAAAATGCTGATGAACCATGAAGATGAATTTTTCAGATCAACTTCATCAAATAATTTGAATGAAGCTAGTCTAATTTGCTGCATAACTGTCTGCTTCTTTCCACAGATGTTTATTTCTTCTGAAAGTGTCTAATACAGTACTTGTCAGCAGGTGTTTCCAGCTGAGAAAAACTGGGGCTTGCATTGTTGATTACATTAGAAAATAGTCCTAACTTTTAATGAATATTTTACTGTACAGGGGTATTTCAGCAGTGTAGAGAAAAAGGGGTTTTGTAGTGTCTGACTGGAAGATGAAATGTACGCATGCATTTTGTGTTGTATTCTTGAAACTCACAAATTGGTATATTTTTGTCCTGAGTTTCATTACTCTCTTTCCAAAGAACATTAAATCGACTTACTTGAGTACTTACTTACTTGTTTATCTTGAATGTGATTTATTATTAGTTACTTGTTTTTAATACTTCAACTGCCATAAAAATATTGAGGTGTATGGAAATAAATTACAGTCTTAGTTGATCTTTAATAGGCAAGGAAATGTATATTGTCTTTGGTACTAAATAGGATCCAGCAGCCCTGTGTATGTCTTCCCGTACACAAGAGGTTTCACCCAAATTCTCTGGTGGTTGCTTTGGGGAAAAGATTAATACTTTCATCCAAGAGAGTGCATAAAGGACTTCATTCAACATTTTCAGATCTTAACTCAGTTGGCAAATTAATCTGGGTCAGAATAGACTTTAAAATCTTTGAAGGATAATGTATTTCACAGCTTTAATTTGTTGACAGACAGCACTGTTGAGTCTTTACCTCTTCATTTTGTATACCACCATACATACTCAAACAGTCACAAAGGCTTTTTTACATTTTTCTGCTGGCCATCAGATTTAAAAACCATGTCCATGATTGCTATTCAATTTACTTCCCTGACTGAGAGAAGTGAGCAGTGTTAAATAAGGAAGGGTAAATTTGAGGTACCTAGTACAAAGTAGATACACTGGAAATGTTTCACTTTTAGCCCTTGAACAGGGTAAATCTGACAGCGAAAGATTTCGTGGATATTGTGTATTACTGTGGACAAAACTTGTCCTGTTTTTGGAGCTGGGGCTGTTGACTGAGAGTTTTAGGTATGATAAGCAGAGGATTGTGTCAAACTGCTAAAAACATGATAGGTGCTTGTGATGTCTGAGAATCACAGAATGGCTGAGGTTGGAAAGGACCTCTGGAGGTCATCTGGTCCAACTCTCTGCTCAAGTAGGGCAACAGGACCATGTCTAGATGGCTTTTGGATATCTCCAAGGATGGAGACTCCACAGCTTCCCTGGGAAACCTGTGTCGGTGCTTGGTCACCCTCACAGTAAAAAAATAAAATAAAATACATATTTTCTGATGTTCAAGCAGAACCTCCTGTATTTCAGTTTGTTCCTGCTGCCTCTGGTCACTCTCTCTGGTGTGCTCATGTCTCTCATGTATTGAGGAGTCCAGAACTGGACACAGAACTCCAGGTGTGGCCTCACCAGCACTGTGTAAATCACCTTCCTCAACATGCTGGCAATACTTTGTCTACCGTTGGGATTTTTGCTCTCTTTTTATTTCCTCCCACATTCTGTTTATTATGCACTTAATAAGATCTTGCATTCTTCCAGCAGTGGTTGTGGTGGTGTTCATACAAGATATATCATTAAGAGGTATAAAAGCCCTAGTTTATTAATGATATTCTAGGTAAATAAAAATCTGTAAACCAATATTGTATTTTTTTTTTCTGGAATGGAGTGAAAAACACTTCTCATCAAAATAAGCAGTAAGAGAGAGCTGTTAGCAGTTAGAGATGTTAATTAATTATTTGATTTAATAGAGATTGTCTGTTAACCATAAAATTAAAAAATGGCAAATAAAACTGAATTTGACAAACAACAGTAAACCAGTTGTTATTGAATCAAGTCCTAATTTCTAGTCAAGGAAAAGGAGGCTACAAAGAAAATGAGGGCATAGTTCTCAGTTTAAAGTCAGAATAAAAATATGTATGGTGAAAGGCAGTAACAGCAGAGGGCAGCCGCATGACACCTCTTCCAGAGCCTTGTGTGCCGGGCCCCTGCTCATGCTGCTGTCTTATTACTGAAATTGCTCACAGTGTCTATCAAATCTCCTGTGCTTTGTGTAAGCTACTTACATGAAAATAAACCATTAGCATTTTAACACCTCAGCAATAAAATTTTTGGCTTTGAAAACTCTGGTCTTGTTTCACATTTAATATTCAGTATTTTCATTAATCTTAGTGTGACACTATCTTCTATGTCCAAGGTTGCTAGACTTGACAGTGATGTACTCAGTCTGAGGGTTCGGTGTAGTTAATGAACTGCACAAGTCTGTTTTATTACCTGTCTTTCTAAAACTAGTCCTGGGGACAGTCTGAAGTTCATATTAGCTCTTGTATTAAACTATTTCTTCAATGTTAGCCATATGTGTACAATAACCAGCTAAAGAACAAACCACCTTGGAAAGTCAGACCGTAGTTGCAAAGCTGAAGATGAGCCTGCTTAGCTGTCATGTTTGCCGTAAGAGAGCGTGTGAAATCTTTGCAGTAGACATTAGTCCGCTCGAGCGCATGTAATCAAATTACCACTATCTCTTCTGAGCTTCACGGGATCTGTTATAAAATGAAACCAGAGGCTGTATGGCTATGAGCTGAGGTGGCCACAAGCTTAGGTGGCCACTTAATGATGAATTTGAATGCAAACAGGAGGGAACCCAGTTCTAGTGCAAGACAAAAGCAATACATGGCTTAGTGCTGCTGCTGACATTAAGTTTTGGTAAAAATAGAAATTTCCTATTGGTGGGAAACTAGTTTAAAGGACTGAGGGAAACTGCATCTCAAAGGATGGGAAGAAAAAAACTCGGGAAAAAAGCCTCCTAATTTGGATCACATGGCCAGATGTTGGCCACATGTAGAACAGTGCAACAACCTATGAATATGGCCCATAGCTGGCAGCACAGGTTCTTGTATGTAAGCCTGCTACAAAAATTACTAGCTGGGATGACCCAGTACTTGTGTCATGTATGCAGAACTAATCCATAGAGTATCATTTATGCTTGATGTGTGCACAGACAAGTCTGTGATATTGATAATGTACTTACGAAGGTATACATGAAGGTACTTATAGTGACTGTTAAAGGAAAACGAAATTCCACTGCGTTTGTTCACTCTCACTAGGTATTGCTTACCCTACCGCTTGGAATTCTGGTCTCTTGCTTGTGTTTGGTCTGGTATTGCACCACGCTCCACACCTTTCTGGGTGCTTGGCTGTAATTTAGGTGCGACAGAAGAACGTAATAGGAAGTGTTGTTATCTCTGGCTAACAGATAAGGGAGTGAAGCAGAAATTCTGTGGGTTGTCCAAGGCCACAGAGGAAGCCAGAGACAGAGCTAGGAGTGATACCAGTTGAACCTAATCTATTTACTGCTATTGCTGGTATTAGCAGTTCCAAGGGCACAATCTATACAGGTATGCCATGACAGGACTGAAATAAATTGAAGTTTTACCAGGCTTCATGGAAATGCATTTAGGGACACCAAAACAAATAATTTGTGTGTGTATTAAGAATTTAAATTCATCTGTACTGTATTTAAAGTTACGGAGTTTTACTATTCTCTGCTGCTTTATTTAGAAACTGTATTTCCATTTCTTTGTCTGCTGATTGAAATAATGAATATTTTAACTTTCTATGTAAGTCCATTTCATACTGCTAGGTCTCTAGGCAAAATATGACAGGTTGTTAAGTTTGATTCCCAAAATGTATGTTACAGTAGTACAAAAAGAAAAAACCCCCCAACCTTATTTTGGAAAAATGGAGGCACTGAGTATTAATCAGATGATAGCACTAAATTAGCACAGTGGTCTTTAAAGGATCTAAGTACTTCATCCTGATGGATGAGCTGCTCATTTATTGCAAATGTATTACAAAGATGTTGGAGAACTATGGTAGGTATAATTTTTCTTGTGGAAAACTTTTCTCATTAGGACAAGCTTATTGTAAATACACAGTAAACTTATACACTGCTTACATATCTTTCACAAACATAATTCATTTTCACTAAATGAATACAACCTTAGTTAAATAGTTCTCCCTCAGAGGTAAGACATAAATACCTTCTCAGGCTAAATTTTGCCCAAACTTAAGGTTTAGGTTAAAATTCTTAAATTATTACTGAAGAATTACGGCCATGGAGCAAAATTTCTGACAACGAAAGACTGAACCTAACTCTTTTGCTGGTTGTTTGTTTCATAGAATCATAGAATCATAGAATGTATTGGGTTGGAAGGGACCTTTAAAGACCATTTAGACCAACCCCCCTGCAGTAAGCAGGGACAATGTTACCAGATCAGGTAGCTGACCTCTGTATGTTTGTTTGTTTTAAAGGAGTTGCAGGAAAGCAAGCACAGAAAACTTGTTCTCAGCCAGTTTGCTTGATGTATGTGAACTGAACTGTGGATAAGCTAAAATGCTGAAGATGCCCTAATATCTTGGAAAGCTTCATCCTAATGCACAGTAGGTTTCCTTTATTAGTTACTAATAATAAGTATTACAATATATAAGGGGGCTGCTCTCAGGTAAAAAGAGCCACTGCTGGGGTACTTCAAGCAGGCCTGAAGGTGAACATTGGTCTGGACATAGGTTATATCTATGTGTTGAACTGACCACAACCCCCATTCCCTGTCCCCCTGCACTGCTCAGAGGGAGAAGGTAGAGAAATTGGGAGTGAAGTTAAGCCAGGGAAGAAGGGAGAGGTGGAGGGAAGGTGTTTTAAGATATATTTTTCTTTATTATTACCCTACTCTGACTTGACTGGTAATGAATTAACTTCCCCAAGTTGAGTCTCTTTTACCCGTGATGGTAATCAGTGAGGGATCTTTCCCTGTCCTTATCTTGACCCATAAGCCTTATGTTATGTTTTCTCTCCCCTGTCCAACTGAGGAAGGAGAATGATAGGGCAGCTTGGTGGGCACCTGGTGTCCAGCCAGGGTCAACCCACCATCAAGAAAGCAACTCTCATGGTCCCGGTAGACTGGCAATAACCATACTGTATGGATACGTGAGATCAACTCTCTGCCCTGCTTGAGTTTGACAAAAAATCTGAATGCAGCTGTGCTACATCTAATGCAAATGTCTTCATGGCTGTCTTCATGGGTACAATGCAAGCAGATAATTTTGATTTAGTTTTCTGGTAGAGCTTCTCAGCTCTGATAAATTTTAAACTGTTTCTGCAAAGACTCACTCTATAGGCCAATGAACAAATACGACATATAAGATGTCTGAATTCCCATTTCCTGCCTGATAAATACAAAGTTTCCTATTTAAAGTGGACCTTTCTTACTATAAAGAAAGTAGTTAACCATGATGATTTGAGCTTATCTGTGCTGATCCGGACGGATCCTCTGCTCAGCTGGCAAAGGCTGTTCATTTCTATCCTTCAGTCCTTATTTTATGTGATAGATTGTATACTGCAGAGCCTAAAGCAAGCTGAAAATGGACAGGTCTTGCAGCCTTTCTGAGAATTTCCAGCACGAAGGGGACCTCAGCTAAGCCATTAACTGTATAGATTTTAATGGACGAAAAAGATGAAAAAAAAAAAAAGATGAAAATCTTGGATTTAAATTAAACACGCAATGTAGACATTTTCATTGTTTTAATTTCTTTTTCATTTTCCAGAGTCTTGGAGCAAATAACTAAAAGGCAATTTTTATCTCAGATTAAAGATTTGAATCTTCTTCTGAATCTTCTTCTGAAATAACTAAATTTATTTATTTGAAAGGTGTTGTTTTTCTTCCTGTCATTTTCCTTGCAGTAGAAGGAGTCTATAAAAGTATTAGTCTAGTACTCTGAACTGCTACACCTTAAATGTACAGCCAGTTACCTAAATGCTGTGGTATATTTTCATCCCTGCTGAATCACTCATGTTGCAGAATTAGCATAGTTTGGGGATGCCACTTAGTAACATTTTATTTTCATTTTTTCCAAATTTATTTTGTTTAAACTCTTTGCAGAGTGCTACTATTTGCCTCTATCCACAATCTGAGTAGCTAGAACTAGCTCCTCACTTTCCCTGATTATTAAGCTACTAGTCCTACATGCTGATACATCACTATCTGTCCAGTATGTCAAAATACATTAGCTAGAGTTTCTTCTAAATTTTACTGAAATTATGGAGTGATTTTCCATCAAATCAGTATTTGCTGGGCTGATGGGCTGCAGGTCCATCAGTCTGGAGTATATGCAATCAACATAGTACAGTTGGGAGAAATCTGCTGCTAAAGCAGATATTCTAAGTCAGTTGTTCTTCTACTGTTAATGAAGGCTTTCAAGTGACAACAAACATCAAAGGCTGAGCAGTGGCTGTTTTATCAGATTCAAAAAAGTACAGCTTCTCCTTTGTATTTGAATAATCAGTAGGAATCACAAGGCTACAGAAGTAAGTAGTGTAAAAATTATTCCTACTTCAAAGGACACAGAACAAGCAAGAATTTCAGATATCTTGAGTGTATATATAAAATGAATCTGTCCAATATTGGTTTTTTGCAATTACTTGCAGCTCTGCTGTTGATGTGAATCTGAAGCAAAGTATTAAAACTGTTCATTGAGGTCTAGGAATAAGCAGCAGTATTTAACTACAGGAGACGCTGTTCTGGTGAGTCCATCTGTACAATTCAGTTTCTGTGTGTCTGTATATATGTATAGGTAAGCCTGTATAATGTAATCGAATTCGCACAGGGACTGTTCATTCATTCTGCAGTCTCTCTATGTTGCACAAGCATCTGAAATGCATCAAAACTAACAAATGGTTCATGGCAATCTCTTGCCATGTCCCAAGACCCTTAAATGACGCTGAAGCGTTGCTGCTATTCTCCATCCTCCTTGCACATTGCAGTAAGAAAATGTACATTGAGACATAAAGCTACAGAGAAAAAAAAGCAAGCAATAGTTTAATCATTTTATACTCTACTAAGAGTTTTGCATTCACCTGACAATTTTGGTAGGGTTTGACGCTGCTGGTCTAGATGATGGCTATGGGCCTACTTTTATAGTGTGATTACATGACAAGTCTGACTGCAGGATTCAGGGTCATGTAAATAAAATTTATAGAAAACAACCCAAACCATATATGCTTAGCATATACATTTTTAGAAACAACTGGGTGAGAAACATTTGGATCCAAAAGGGTCCAAAGACTATTTTCGTCTCATGATGTTACTCAAATGACAAAGCATCACAAGCCCTCCTGTCCTCATTATAGTCAGAGTTTTGTGCAGTGGGAGCTGGCTCTGTTTTCAGACAACAGAACAGATTTCATTTTAAAGTGAAAGAGAAATGTCTAGCAGTACATACTGCTGGTGGTGGTTAATTCTGAGATGGGAAAAGTGAGGCTTCCACATGTAAAAAGGAGCTAAAAAAGGGAACTTTTTTCTGCAATCATTTTTCTGTAGGGCTTTAATTGCAGTCAAGATTGTTTAGGTTTGACATTAGAGAAAAAGCTCCCTAATGGTAATAATTTCAGAGCTCAGGTTTAGATGGCTGATTGATTTTGTGGAATATTTGCAATTTGCTATCTTAACAGAGAAATTAACTAAACTATTTCAGGATTTTTTTTCCTTTTTGTGTAGCAATATTTTAATCCTCCTTTTCTGCAAATTTCATTGTGACTAAAACTTTTCATTTTCCCACTTGCAGGGAGTTAAAAATAAACATAGGCAGTTTCTGAAGTAAAATGTTTCCAAGTAGAAAACGGAAATGGCATGTATTTAAAATGGTTCAAAGTTTTTGAAACAATCTGACTGAAATTTCAATCTATGTGAGCTCACAAGTATTTTTGTTGTAAAAAAAAGACAAGCCATTTTATGAGATGAAATTGTCACCAACATTTCAGTAATCAGGTACACAAGTAGGTAATATTCTTGTTTTCACTGGATTTTTTATTTGTGCTAAAATATGAAAACAGCAAAGCTAAGTTAGTCTGTTGAAACTGCACTATTTCATGCTCAAGACATTTCACATGATCTATTAAATACAAATGTTTTTTATTTGAAAAATTTTTGCATATGCCTGATACTATCCATATTTATAATATTGAAATAATTATTTATAATGAACCTCATCACATTTCTTAGTCTTTTAATTGTGAAATACTTAACAGTACTGACATTTCAAATAACATCAGTATTAAAGTTAACAATACTGAAATTAATAGAGTAGCTGAAACTTTAAGAACATCTTTGTTCTACTGTGACATTGTGTAGCACACACTTATAATCTGAATAGAAAATTATTTTGTTATGAGCTTGAGATCATCTGAACTCTCATGAAAATACTCTGAACAGGAAAGCTGTGTATGGTTGAGGTGTAAATCTTTTAATTTTAACTTAATACTGCAATTCTTACTATCAGTCTGATAAGAAGTGTGCCCGGAAGCATGTTGGAGGCTTGCAGACAAAGGAGAGCCAGTATGTCCTACAAATCTACTTCAGATGTCACCAAAACCTTATCAAAACTCTTTCTTCATAGGAAGTTTCTTACACCTTAACATCCATGTCTTAAAACCAAGACGTTCCTCTGTTTTGTACCAGAAATGAGAGCAATATAATAATTCCTGTTTTTCTTCCTGTGTCCATCTTGATTTTACTTCACATCCAAATCCTGCTTTAATCCTTTGAATGAACATGCCCATTCTAATTGCACCCAACTTTCACCCAGAGAAAATTCCAACTATTATTTGAATAAATACTTGAGAATATTGCCAACTTTAAAAAGAATTGTGTGTTTTCCCCCATGAAGGCATGCTCTTTATGCTGCAGTTATTCTCTTTGATGGATGGTGCCACAGGAACAGTTTTGTTTTAACATAACATATTGGCTGTTAAAATAAATCTAAACAAACATGGAGGTCATACTGAGCTGGTCCCAGATGTCTCTACAGACATATGTACAGACAGGTGGTTAACACAGTTGCCTGTCCAAAATAAGATCTGGAGAGATTTCTTCTTATTCATGACAGGTGGTCAGCTCTTCTCAGAGATCTCGGAATACGCCTTTTTAAAATATTTGCATGATTTTAAGATGGAACTATGGGTTCCATATGTAAAGCCACTATTCACCTTTCAGATATGGTTTACTTAGAACTTTGAAATTAATTTCCTTTTCATGAAAAAGTCTATACAAAGTGCTGAGAACAGAACTTGGGTTATTTAGGACAAAAGCAGCAGAATTTAATCACACTGCATTAAGCTGTATTTCTACCTTTTTTCTGAAGACACCTGAGACACTGCTGAGGTGGTGCCTGTAAAACTGAATTCACTACCTGAAATTTTCTGCAAAGTTGCTGCTGTTTGATCTCATCGTATGATGCAATTTTCTGTCCATCATGAACAGAATGTAGATGAAACCTCTCTTCTGCAGCAGCATTGACGCAGTCAGTGAATCCCTTCATTTCAGCCGTATTTCTCTGGCAGTGTCTGATGCTGTAATCACACCTTGCTGCTTTGTGCAGGCTTTCACAGACATCATCCTTCAGCTGCTTCCTTCATCAGAAATAGAGTCTCTGGGAGCAGACCAAGGACTCCTGTGCTGGTTAATTCTGTGGGTATGCAGCTGATACCAGTGCTATGACAGAAATTTCTTGCCTTGGGGATCTGGTCAGCTTACTCATACTATTGGCCCCAAAAGGATAGTGGAAAATAGCATCCACAGCTTGAACTTCTTTTCTCCATGAAGTGACTTACAGCAATTGAGAGGAGCCCAAAATCTTGTTCCTCCAGAGAAGCCCAGCAACTGAGTCATAAAAATGTCTATCAACAAAATACAAGGAATGTATATTGTCATGCAGGATTAATATCTTTTCATCTTTGGGTTACAGAGAATTCCCATAATGTGGTATACTGGTGGGTAATAATGGCAAAGCTCATTTTGTTACATTGCTTAAAATTTTCTCTGTATTTCCACCAAGATTATCTGCTTGCATGGGTAGAGAATGCAGGTACAAAAATATCTAGGCTCAATTTTCAACACGACATGAGAGAGAGAGACTGAAAATTCTTCATAGGCATGTGTGGATATATCACAATGTTTGGCTCTTTAGATCTTTTATTCTGGTATAGAAATACCTTTTCAAGCCTATTCTAAAACCATTAAAACTTAAAGCTGGCTTGCAAAGAGATTATGCTGCTTTGGCTTCTGCACAGTGATGGTTCTGTGTCCTTGTAAATGTGGAGGCTTTCTTAAGCTCAGTGAAGCAGACAAAGTTTATCTTTCCAGAAAAGTAGATTTCTGTGAAACAACTGTGACTTTTTTTTAATCAAAGAAAATTTTTAAGTGAATTTCAGCACGCGGCTGCAGCAAGCATATGGACCAGCAGGTGATGAATATGTGCATACAGAAATTCCCAAGAAATCCCTGTTGCTTTGATAAATGAAAATGACTCCAAGTGACTACAAGGTTCTCATCTGTACTAAAATCAGTTTTTAAAAAAATAAGTTTGTATTAATATATTGTGTTAGCCCTAAAAAGCTGTAACTGTTTATGTGCACAGCCTTAGTATTGAACTTATTGATTTCAGCCTGGAGCAGTCTGGGCCTTGCTTGAAAGGTGAAATACCACAGGTGTATGCTGTTGATGACCAAGATACACATGTATAAATAATTTCTATTGAAATTTGATTTTTTTCCAAATGAGTAAAACACATCTAAATGATTTTCTAATAATAGTTTAAAACTTTGCAGACTACTTTTCATGTGTACAAACAGTGATTCTGCTCTTAGTTTCCTATTAATTTAATTGAGGAACTATTAAGGTGTGGTCCACAGCAGGATTCCTTACATATTTCTATTTGGAGCACCAGGCAGAAGGGCCAACACTTTAATTTAGTGTGGAATTTTCTATGTAACAGTATCTCTCTGGGTTTAACATAAAATAAAATAAAAATAAAAAAACCCACAAGCTAGTAGCTGTATCTCAGAAGTTCATTGTATGTATTTCTTTACGTTTTCAGTGGAAACACTGATCTGCATGCAGCAGTGTTGCATTAAATAGCTCTTTAAAATAGACCTCACTTAATGGTTCGTGTTGGAAGAAACATTTTGATACACTAGTAATTAGAATCGAAGCGGATTAAATATGTGTGTCTTTAGTGTTAAAAGTCACTTTCAAAATTCTGGATTTTGTCAGCTGATATATCCAGGGACATTAAAGTTTAGATGGACTTTTTAGCTACCCATATTCAGTTATTCTCTATAGATACAATTATATCTTTCTTTTTATGATGTCACAGCTGACATTTTCTTCAAAACTGTAATTTAAGAGAAAGGTGATAATGTAAATGTCAAAATACATCATATAAGGAGATGTATATTTGTTGTTATGACTCAAAATATTTGTTTCTACTCACTTCACATGGGAAATTTTATAATAGTGACAAGTTGTGAAGTTGCAGAATTTGAACAAAAGATAAAGTAATAAAACTGACAAGCTTACTACAGCAGCAAACACAAAAAAGAGAAGGATGTTGGTTTTGTCTTATGTCTGCTTATGGCATATCTGTTATTCTGTGTTTACAGCCTCAATAAGAGCTGAGTGGAGGTCTGTGATTTTTATTCTTCTGAGATATGATTATGTTAGCATGGGAGTGCCTTTTGTCAGCCAAATCCCCACCTTAGTGTCTGGTGGAAGGAAGCTGGCCTGTTTGCTTGCCATTCTTGTTTCAAAGGACTGAAATATGCTACCCTGTTCTTGGCTCTGGAGAGAGTAATCTTCTCACTGTTATAAAGCTGAGCCCTTTAGACATGCACTGATGTTCACTGAGGCAATATTGTACCTTGTGCATTTTCAAATACAACGAGCTTACATGCCCCATTCAAGACATCCATGATTCTTTTTATAGAAGTGGAGCGACATTTCTGTTCATTTCATTTAGACAGGAGAAAGTTAAAAGCTTCTGAAAATCAGGTATGAATGTTTTCAGCTTGGAAAGTCAAAATAAATGTTCACTGTTAAAATTCATCTGTTTATAATGGAAACAAATAGTTGAATACATTTGCATTTTTTCAACTTCTGTGATGGAAGTTGTGTTTGTTAATCTAAAATCTCCTCTGTGTATTACTTCACCAAATAAATAGCAGAGTTAATAGAGCAAAGACAAAGTTAACTGAGAATTGAGTGATTATTAAATAAAATACTCTAGAAAACTACACCAGAACTCTCTTAGAGTTAACTAGCTGATATTATATATTTAATCCATAATTTTAAATTACTGCAATACAGTATAAAATATTAAATGAACATTTCCATTTAAGAAAATGAACCTGTATGTGAAATGCAAATTAGGCTGATAGTAATTGATTATTACTGGAATGCTACTATGTGATTAGATTTCAAACTTGTTGTTGTTTGTAATTTGTGTCTCTGAAATAAAATGGGAAATGTTTAAAGAAAGATAGTATGTCTTTAATTATGTCTTTAATAATGTCCCAGTTTGATATGCTTTGTATCGTGTATCCCCAATATATTTTTCATATTGATCAAGAGGCCCTTTCAACACTTGCTCGATGAGTTCTCAAATGAATTTGGCATTTTGAGGCCTTATTGTAAGCTATATATTAACAGTACAAAGGAGCCACACATACTGCAGGGCCTTGAAAAACATAAAACAATGCTCTTAGCTTTTATCTTTGGATGAAATAGTCTCCTTGATAGCAGATGACAGAGCAGAGAGCAGGGCTCATCGTTCCCCATAATGAACCTGCATTCTCCAGATGTGCCTTGCTGTTGGGAGCATCTGATTGCCTGAGATTTCCAAGCTCAGTAATCAGACTCCAGGAGGACAGTCTGCTTACAAAGCAGGCAGTTTGAAAAAGTATGGCAGTGGTAAAACTAAATAAATCATACACACAATGCTGCATCAGACGTGTATTTTGGATATATGCTATCTGATCCAGATAATAGGGCTTAAAATTTTCCCTTATTGCACACATCTTTCCTTCAACACAATGGGGTCTTTTCAATCAACTTTCAAAAATATTTTAAACTAGGATGCCGATATATTAAAACATTTTAGATAGAAATATTGAGTAAATAAAATACTTTATGCCCACTAACCTCTTCAAAGAAACCACACTTATCTGGGTAACTCAGTAGGAGAACATTTTCCTGTATTAAAGCTGCTTTCCTAGCTAACGTTTGTTGGGAGAGCAGATTTCTTTATCAAGCCACTCTCTATCTAAAAGATTTAATTAAATTTTTATGTCTGAATTTATAAACCATTAAATTATATTGAAAATTCTTGCACATAAAACTGTTCCCTGTAATTGTAAAACATTGCAGCTGTAAAATATTTATTATTAGATATTATTAATTTTTTTGTAAACTGCAATTCCTCCTCCTGTAAGGAGTACTTAACATCCTTACTTTGCTTTTAAAGATTCATTAAAGGGTCTTTTTAAAAAAAATCAATTTTTTTGGAGTGCAATAAATGAGGTACAAAATTTGGCTTTATCTTTGGTCACAGGATTGTTAGCCTAGATTTTAAAAACCTTGTTCTGCAATCGCAGTCCACAAGATGGCAATCTTGGACTGAAAGTGTCTCTGCAAATTATTCTTTAATAGTTTTGCCGCTGCTTCCAATTTTGGGAGCAGGTTTGAAGCGTGGTGTGCTGTGCTTATGGATGGGGCTGCACCGCAAGCAACACTGAGGCATTTTCAGATGGACCCCAGTACCCTCAAAATTGGCAGCTCAAGTAATGAAAAAACATACTCCCTCGCTCTAACCAGTTTCCAGTGATATTCTAATTCAAACAGCCAGTTTTGAAATAAACTCTTTTAAAGTATAGAGGCTGTTTAATAGTATGACTATCTCTTAAAGTCTTCTGTACATTTAATGCAAACAAAAGCCTCAAATAAAACCATTTACTGTACATGAACAGCTGGATATAAATGTTACTCTCTCCTTACTATAGCATTAAAACCTCTGACATTCTCTCTAAAAATATATCCTCTAAGCATAATATGAAGTTAGAAATACTGTTGCTTCTTTTTACAAGTGGTCTTTATCTTGCAGGAAAACATAGGAGTGACCCACATGGACAGAGCTTTCTTGTAGACTTTTGTTGTGTACAGACCCACTTGTCTATCCGTGCTTCTCCTAGGATGTCAGGGAAGAAACACCTGACAAGTCACAGTCCCAATGGTGGGCAGCCTTTCCTTTGATCTTGAGGAAATGGCTGAAGAGTAGGTAGAAGCACCGCTTCAGATATATAATAGTCAATAGACAAGAGATTCAGGGATTTTTATACTGCAGACTACTGTATCACTCATGGCTCTGCACTGAATGCAGCTTTGCAACATAACCAGCAGCACAGTTGCCCACAGCTGTGTGGTATCTACAACTTTAAAGAAGGAGGACATGTGAATTAAAGTATTTGAATCCCACCAAAGCTTCACTTAGGACACACTTCTGGACTAAACAGAGAGTTTCTGTAAGAGTCTGCAGTAGAGCTGCACTGACTTAATGTAAGACCACTGGTATTAGCAAGCAGCTTCACTGAATTCAGCATAATTACCGTGGTGTATACCCCAGAACAAGTTGCTACCTCACGGGACACTCAAAGATTTAAAGGCATTATGCCAATTTTAAGATTAGACTATTTAACACAGCATAGATGATAGTGTAGTTCTAAGGGATAGTTCAGCTTTCCTGCAAATGATATCATATATGGGCAGCAGGAGGCTCTGAGGTGTTTGGAGAAGGCCATGCAGAGCATGAGTGTCACAGCCAGGTATCAGGCCTGGAGTTCTGGTTGTCTAGTTGCTTTCTCCAGCTTAAAATGTGGTTTCAAAACCTGGATGATGACAAATCCTCATTTGCTAGCCCTAGTGAAAAAATAAATAAATTTGTAATTTATTTGCATCCATTCAATGAATAAGCTGTACCTGCTCATTACTGTTCAGGTCATCTCAACTTGACAAGGCTTGAATTTGGGATATGGAAATGACAAAATCCCAGAATCAAGTATGAAAACGAAATTATCTGTGAGAAAGCCAATAAAAAAAAAAAGATTGACAATTTTCGCTTTTCTTGCATTAGATGTTATTCACATTTTTTAAGTACTGAAGGCTTCTGAGGATCAAAAAGAGGTGTTACAATATTTAAAGCATAAAGTATACAGAGGCCATTGTGATTTTTCTTCTGATCAGACTTAGTTAAAAGCAAAAAGATTGGTGGGAATGAAGAAATTCAGCTTGCCTTTCAATGTCCTTTAGAAAAAGGGACAAAATCTGAGGTAGCCATAGTGAACTGCTTTAGCTGAGGCCTTCCTCTGACTCTATGCTCATCCTCTGAGCAGATGGACAAGAGCTCATCTGTAGATGAGTAGCTGTAGAGCATCTGTAGGCTTTGTCCAGAAACTAGTGGTATAGGCAGCCTGGCAGGAGCTGATGCTATCACATAACTATAGGAAATTGCCATCACCCTGACTTGCTCTGATGTAATTGCTTTCCTGGTTTCCTCTCCTTTCAAGTTTTGATCTACGTTAGTGTTACTCAGAAGTATGAGACTGTATTTCCTTAAGTGGTACCAGTTTTTGATATCAGATTTCTAATTTCTCTGGATACCTTTGTTTTATTTCTCAAACTTTCATCTGTTAACATCATGTTTTCTTTCTACTTTCCAGTTCTGAAAGGGAAATTTTAAACAAAAATAGATCCTCAATACTTTTCTCCACAAGTCAAAACTTTGATATTTGTAACTGATGTGTATTTATGGCTATTCAGATAGTTTCTACTTTGTACAATTGTGTTTATTACTATTCCAATTGAAATTAATTTTGGAGATATTACAGTTTTATGAGACATTACACACAGTGTTTAATAAATCTATCTCACCTCTATCCATCACCTGCAATATTTTTTTCATTATGCATGTATAAGAAAAATCATATTTAGCACCTTTCAACTTGTATTTCTGGGAAAAAAAAAGAGCTTACCAGAATGCAATATTACTGAGTTATAGTGTCTTCCATTGACAGAGCTGATTGTGAAATGAATTTGGAATAGTCTACAATAATTCTCCCTTAGTATCTCATGCTTATTAAAAATGGTCTGATTCAGAAATGCTAGTAGGAAAAGAGAGGGAAAAAAGTAATCTAAACACTAAGAAGACCTACCCAGGTCATCTCTTTTTTTCTCTCTAATGCCAGCAAAACAACAGCACATCTACATAACAGTGAAGAAAGGTAACAGAAAAATTAAAGGTGTCATCTAAGTCTTGTTATGTAATGGGAAATTTTTCAATTGCTTATAAAAAAAGAGAGAGATCAGGTCTTGAGAATGTTAATTGCAGTTATTTGTGCTAATTGCTTTTATTCTTAAAATATCCCAGCAGGAGCTCTTCTTAACTCCAAACTGCCTGAAGAAACATTATAGTCTCTTTACATCAGCAGAGTTTCTTCTCTCCTTTTACCATTTATGATAAACTTGTGTACACTGCTAGTCTGTATGTCTACATTTAAAGCTGAATTACTCAGAACAAATAAAGGGAGAGTATTTCTCTGCAGGAAACACATGTGTGATCAATATTATCTTTTTATTTATTGCATACACTAAGAAGCATAAGATAAATTATCATTAAAATAAAAACAATTTAAATGATAAATCACTTCAGAAGGGATGAACACCCTAATTGACTGCTTGGATTTGTAGTTTATCACAAAAAAGTCATTATAGAAAGTATTATAAATGTGAAAAAAAATCCTTTCTAAAATGTGTTAAGGTGTAAAAAATCCACCATAGTGCAAACTGAAAGTTGTGTAAGAACAACATGGAAAGGATTTGCTCTTCTAAACCCAAAATGTAATACAGCCATGTTTTACTTTGAGGGAAGCAGAGTTGGATACAGTTGGATGTTCATACTGCACTACTGCTCCCAAGTGTCTCTTGGTAGTTCATCCCTATGGGACCTTGATTCCCACTGTTGAGCGATGGGAGGTTTCTCTTGACAAGGAAGAAGAGGGAAGATAACATTTAGTAACCTTTTTTTTCTTTTTTTCTCTTGACACTTATTGTTTTTGTCTTCACAAAATAAAACAAAGGAAAAATGGTGATAAGTGGTAACAATTCTTGTAGGCTGTGTCCAAAAGCCATTCTGGTGCCTGGCTCTTTGTCGAACAGGTGTTGCATAGTTGCTGAAATGATGTGTCTGGTAAGGAGGTGGCACACTGCCAGTGTGTTTGCCCCACTATGATTCCCAGCCAGGGCTGGGACTGAGTCCACAGGGAACCCACGCTTGTGCCGTCCTGAGAGCGACTTTAGCTAGGGGACTCTCAGCCCCCCATGGTGACAGCCATGGCAGCACACAGACCCTGAAGGGCTGTGGTACTTCTGGTTTCCGAACCTTTCCTGCAGTTCATCTCATCCCGCAGAGCTCGGCTACTCCTGCAGAAGGAGCTACCCTAACTCTAGTTTGGTATTCTAATAATCTGCAAACTATGGAGAGGGTAAGTGTGATGTGTTCACTGTATGGAAATGGAGAAGCAACTCCCTTTCAGGACCATGGCTGAGTCATGATCTGTTGACAGTTTCTCATCAAACAGGAGGGGCAGAATCTGACACTCTTTTACTCCCAAGCAGCATGGGAGCTGCTCCTGGGTCACGGGCTCCTGGCGCACCAGAGACGCTCTGATGGCAGGTATTAGCTTATACCAATGGATGAGTTTGTCCCAGAGCACAGATGGTCCTCCATCTTTAGAAGTTGCTACAGTAGGTTGGTCATGCAGACCCTCTCCCATCCCATACATCACAGTTTTATCAACCTCCTGTCATTGGCACTACTATTTCTTCCAAAGGGAGCTTGGGCTCATTAGTGGGGCAGCATTCTTGGCTCCTGCCCCAGCTGTGCCTGCTTTTGGAGGAAGCTATGAATTATTGACATGGTAGGTCTCATGAACATTTATCCCTTGTTAAAAAATAGAGGTCATTAATACACTTTCCAATTAAAATATTTTTTTTTCTCCTGTCAGAAATGCTTCTTGCCAACTGCCAGTATCATGCTTAGTTAAATAATCTGTGAGGATTTGTTACATTATTTACACGGGAATAAATTATGTTACTTTCATACAAATTTGGCTAATCAACTGTTACTATGATGTTGCACTGGATTACATAGCCTGGAGAACTGTATGTTGATTTGGAGCGAGTCTCTGACTTTCCAAAATGGAGCCTGTTACTACGATCAGCCTGAAAGGACAAGGATTGATTAGTTTTCTCTGAGGCATTAGCTCATTACATGATGATACAGTCTAACAGGTAGATGGATACAGTCTAACAGGTAGATGAATACAGTTTGAGTTTTTACCTGGGGCTTCTGTGAAACTTAGTGCTCCCTCCTGCCTCCGAACCCTAACATTTGGCTCATTTTCAAAAGCAGCTCAAAAGCCTGATTCATTCAAAACCCAACTTCAGTCTCTTCATTTGTGAAACAGAACTAACAGCTGCATTGCCAGTCTCAAAAGCTGAGATATTATGAACAGTGTTCCAGGATATTACCTGTTTGTTTTCAATAATCAGACATTGGGTTTGTTTCTTTTTTACTTTACTGTGTAGACTTTTTATGCTGTTAAAGTATTAGAGACATATTTTTGTGCTTTTTTTCCTGCAGCTCTAGAGGCTAGAACTTTCCTTAAAAATAAGAAATCAAGGCTGGATATTTTCATATATTCACAATATTGTGCCAGTAAGGTGCTGAAAAAAAATTCCAGCAATTCTAAGAAGGTAGCCTGCAAAGCTAGCTGAGAAATAGCCTGCAAGAATTAAACTAATTATTATTTATAGATAAATTAGCAAGGTGCCAACCATGGCAGTTTTAGTTTGACTCCAAAGAATCTAAATTGTACCATGCTTACTTTAGTGTTTTTAATATTTCTGGCAGCCTAGAATCAACTGAAAAAAAATTCTCCTGAGGGGTGCAGAGTCTTCTGTGGCAAAAGATATTCAACTGGTTTCAATAACATAATTTTGTTGGCTTCAGCAGAGTCTTTAGATAGATTCTGGCTTGGGATCTGGCCCAAAATGAAGAGGACTCATCCCAAATTAATCTGCTCTTACAGATATTCTGTTTCTGAGATCTTCACTTTCCCCAGTGAAGGTCAGGGCAGTAGGAGGTAAAACACTGGCATGATTAATATTTCCCACATCTGTCTGGAGCTGAATGTCTAGTACAGAAAGCAGCTGACCAGAGGGCATTGTTAGAGGGTGATGCATTCGTATAGCTAAAAGCACAAAGACACCAGTGAGCAAACTTTTAGGTTGTAAAGAATAAGGTCCAGGTCTCAGTCTGACATATCAAATTCTTACAGTTGTACCTTATTCAAATATAGAGGGAAATTGGTTTGAAGTAGATTTTTTTTCAGTCACAATGAAATGTTGCCTTGTTTCAACACTTAGAAAAAAGCACTACACGAAAAATGTAAATAACCTGCAAAAATTATATTCAGTATCTATATTTATATGGTTTACAGGGTAAAAAAAGAAAAAGGTTACATGGGGCAGGGGATAAGTTCACCTACCATTTTTGTGATTCAATAGCATAGGACATATTCTACAGTGGCCTTGGAAATGCCAAGACACCACAACACAGAGGATGTCTCATTCTGTTTTTTTCTGATGAGATCTACCTTTATTTCAGTCCATGGACACAATGTTCTGCCTCTGAGCAATCATCACTTAGATGCTTCAGTTTAATTTATTTCTTTCGGTGAGGTTTTTAATGAGAAATAAAAGAAGAATCATTGTCATTTTTTCATTTAATGAAGAAAACATTAAATATTTTAAGCAGACTAAATACTACAAACAGATGCAAAATTTGAATATGAACTTAATCAGTATTAACTTCTCTATTTTATTTCCCCCCCTGTTCCTATTTCATAGGCTAAGCAGTTTATCATCCTAAAATGTGGAGTGACGAGTTTCCAGTTCATGCAAGTGTCAGTTATTTTGCACTTAAAAATCTCAGGTAAATGGAAATTTGACCTAGGAAGTCTGGACAATAGCTGAATTGTAGCTCACTTTCTGCCAGCTCCTAGTCTTCCTTTTCTAAGGAAAGGCTTAAGTCTGCTACACAAAATGAAGCATTTTTGTGGGACAGAATACTAAAAAGTAGTATTTTCCCAGCTAAAGTCTCTACTGTAAAAGGTTAGTGCATAAAACAGGTTAATAATATTTTGATTTATTCTCTACCCAGAATCTCAAAGCAGAAGTCATCATGTTTTGAGAACAGGAATAGAGATAGTCTCTGGTGTGAGACAGTGCTTTTGCACACTAGAGGTTGGTGACAGCAGGCTGTTATGGGTTTCCTAAAGAATGATGACTTGTGTTACCATTAGACAGAGAGAGGATAGGGCCAAGGCTTATGACACTCCATCACTGCCAAACCTCACGCCTCAAATGTCTGCAGCAACAGCCTTTACTCCTCCTTACCCTCCTGCATTACCAGAATGAAAAGATAAAAGAAAGAGCCTTAGCCTGAACCCATTTAAGTAATAAAGAAGGACAGAAACTTGATCACCTCCCTGAAATCTTTGGGCACAAAGTGACACATAAGGTAAGTTATAGAAGGACTCAAGGTATGAATAAACATCAGCTGTGACCACAGTGAACAAATGGTCTTTAAATATCTGGAAACCCAAAATGTGTATTAAGAAGGTTGCTCTGAGATCCTGTTTCTTCTTGAGAGGTGTTTTCCTGCAGCTAAAGGAGTCTTCCTCATTTTGAGTTCACATTAAGGTAAAAACAATGAATAAGGATACTTTTAAATAAGGCATCACTGAAATCCAGTAAATGATTGTTTAGAGGTTGACTCAAGCTGTAAGAAAATCACTATTTTTTAAAATAGTTGGGCATATATTATTGACTTTGGTCATTTTATGAGTCATTTTGAAATGTAAAGCACCAAAGCTGATTTAAGGAAACAGTACTTAATGCTGTAATTGTGTATCCTCTTTATAATGATGCCTTTAACCTGATGTTTCAGCCCCAAAGCTTGCCAGACCTATTTATATGTTTACTTACCCCAAGGTACTAACTGTAAAAATACTTGAAAAAGCACCATCATTAGCACCCAATTAAAGAGAAAACTTATGCTAATACAGTCAGGAGTTGCTTTTTAATGCTAGGAAAAGGAAAAATATTTAATGACTGTATTTCTGGAAACCTTTTGATGTTCTTGATAATTAGTTCAGTCCAGCTACTGAATTAAGGGCAGTTTAAGTACTATACAGACATTTGAAGGTTGCTTTATTAAGATAAGACCTTTTGCAGTCCTCTGGCTGTGAATGGCATTTTATCCAATATTCAGATCTAGTCAAAGAACTTCAGCAGTGGAAAACCTACTCAGGGATTCTATAGGTTTTTTTGGATGATTTTCCAAAGGAAAACAAACTAAAATATTTGAAACGGCAGCTGTAAAGCTGGAGAAAGTTATTGTTCCTACATTCAAGACCATTATTATCAACAGAGCAGTCCACTGAAGAATTAAGTATTAATTCTGAAATATATTCAATCACAAGTTTATGATTTATTTCAACCGCAATACATTTTTGAACCATTCTGGTACTGTGCAAATACCTATCTGTGCTAAGTGACTTCACGTGTCTGATGCTAGCTTCAGAGGGCAAGCAAATATACATTTTTTAATAGTCTAGAATAGCTTTTGATCTTTTCTCAGAGCAATTAAAAGGGACAAAATACTCCTTTATGTAAGTGCCTAAGAGTTTGCTGTGGCAAAAGTGATCTGGTGGAGTACTAATTTCTTAGTGTATGAAGGAGAGTACAGTAGTTTCCATTATCTGGTTGGTCCTACAACCCAGAAGATAGGCTGGTACAAAGTGTTGCAAATTAGGGGTAAAATTGATTCACATTGTAGCAACATCTTCATGTCCCTGTGGTAGCCATTGGTCAAGGAGGCTTGCAGAGGTCTAAAGCCATCCTTGTCCCACTTTTTTCAGTGAAGACCAGGGACAGCTTTGATGATCTGATGCACACCTAACTCATCTTTCCACTTGATGCACCTATGCACAACAGAAGTAAATGTAAGTAATAAGACTCTTTTATATATATATATATATA